>NW_025788448.1:0-8367 GCF_021130785.1 Homalodisca vitripennis
TTTGAATTTTTTGCAATGGATTAAAAATTCAACATCGTTGGTCTTTTTCTCAAAAAATTTTTTATTTTTTTACACGTTTGTCGGCAGAAAGACTCAATTTCCTCCCCCCAGCGTTTCAGCTTTTTTAACAACACCTTTAAACTCATTTCTTGCCTCTTTAGTTCACAACTCTTTCCAAAAGGGGGGTAGCTTCGTCAATTTATCTCCTCTTTTTGTGTTTTTAATGTAATATTAATTCTCTCTAAAACCTTTCTTTGGAAAGTAAGCACAATACAAATTTAAAACACGCATTTTTTTTTTGATCCAGTTGCCTCAAAACCTCTTTATTCTTTTTTTGAAGTCAAATAATATTCGTCAAACAGCTTAAACAGAAACAAAGTTACACTTTATGGCGTAAAAAATCGACCTAAGACCAACGGGGCGGACAATCTTTTTGTCTTGCTAAGTATGACCCCCCTTTTTCTCCTAGATTTTTTTTCTCAAAGCTTTCCATCTTGGCAGCTTTCGCCGAAAAACAGTAAATTTGATTGACCAAATCGAAAAAAAATCATTTTTTTATGTCATAACTGAGTCATTTATACCAAATTTAAATTTTGCGACCCAATCACTACCTGCATTTGGCGACTTTTGCTTTATTCTAGATTGGATTCCCGAATATTTCCACTCATTACGGGGGGCCCCGTCATAACCCTGGCCCACACTTTTTTAATTTTAAATTTTTTTTTCTTCTTCCAAAAAAATTACAAACCCGTTAGTAATTTTTTCCGAATTTTGGGCCTGTAAAGCTATGAACCCTAAGAATGATTCTTTAATTTCAAGTTTTTCGTTTTTGGACTGCCACAGTGTATTTTATCGATATTGTCAGTTTTTGAGACTCTTGAGTGGTGTCTAATACCAGAGAAAAAAGGAGCTCTTGGGTTTCACTTTCAACTTCATCCAGAACATTGTGACGCAAACATGATATTTCATTTTTGGATTTTGGGAGACAAATACTTAAATTTGCTTTTACGTTTTCTAAGTACTTTTTAGAAGGGTCGTACGTACAACAAATCTATAATATTTAAAAAGTTTCCAAAGAGTGTCCCTGTTTCAATTTTTCATTCCGATCCCTCGAACCTAAGTTACAAATCCATAGTTATAAAATACATCTAAAAGTCTTTTTAAATCTCCAATACTCAGGGTTTATACTTTTGAATAATATTTTGCATCTTGGGTATTTTTTACGGGACTATAAACTAAACATGAATTTAAGTGTATAAGATGTTTCATGTTCTTTAATTTTTTTGCTTAAACCTTCCAATCATTTATTAGACCTTTTCACCAAGCAAACTTTAAATTTAGGGTCATTCGTCACGAACAACCAACAAGGTTCCCCATTTACGCCTTTAATAAAGGTAATAACAAAGCCAAAACCGTTCTAGTTTTTGGCCCGTTTTGGGAATTTTGTAATAAAAATCACTGCTAAAAGATCTATTGTTTGTCGAGTCTTTAGGAAAAGGCCCTGTGGGCCTACATGGTTCAGAATTCAAAATGAAAGTTTTATCTTCTTCTTTAAGAGGGATACTCCGTCATTAGTGTAGAGCCCAATGTCAGTTTTAAAAACACCACGTTGTTGACTGATTTCATTAGTATCAATATGCAAAACACAGTTTTTATCAATGTCTACGGTACAGCTACAGCTATCATTATTTATCTTAACGTCTAGACTCACGTCTGGTTCGTTATTTGTGAATTCAGGTGGGTCTGAGTAGATGTTCCATTTTCTGTCTCGATGGTAGGTAGGTCAGAACTTATTTCACTACACTCACAAATTAAACCGAAGTATTTGTTTCCTTACACTGTCCATTGTTTTTACTAAGAGATATGTCAGATTTAAAAATAGATCAATTTTTTGGTGTTTTTTTGCTTTTCTTCCTCCTCCTTCTTCCGCTTTCGGTATTCTGCACCACTAGGTTTTTTAGACATTTTTGTTTAATTATTGATTTAGTTTTCTAGTACATCGTCCCATAATATAAGTTTCCTGTAAGAGGTGTAGTTTGCAAACACTTTTCACCGCCACCACAGTTGTAGGCTACTAAAATAAATCACAACTTTCGAAAATGCAGTAAACGTAACGAGTAATGAATATATGACTGAGTGACAAGGAACCACAGTATACTGTGAAGGAACTACCTAACAATAATTGGTACTTGGTAGTGTGGAGGGAGGGAGGGGAGTATTCAAGTCGCAACATGAAACAAGGCAGTACACGCACGCAAAACCCCCACGCTCACACACGGTCCTAAAGCGCCTTAAAATACACTTCCGTGGGGTTTTCAGCAAATAGTTTGCCTGCTTTAGTTTTGAAGGCGTTTAACTAAAACAAGAAATGATAATAGGCCTACGATATTCCTCGCTAGCTCATTTATACAAAAAAATTATAAGGAATTACAATGAAAATAGTGATATTCAACCTTAAGAAATTTGGTAAAATCGGTATAATTTTTTTTATTTTTTTCATTCCTTCGTGTGGCGCCCCTTGACCCCGCCGCGCCCCCCCGCATTGCGGGGGTTGCGGGGGTATGTATTACGCCACTGATTAAGGGGACTTTGACGAGAATAATGAGTTCCTGGAGTCGTATAACGGACGCCAACAAGTTTACACCTCTTCCTAATAAGCAAACTTTTACAATTTTACAATTACATTATTCGATATCTCATTATTACTGGGACAGTTTTTAATATTATTACATTACAGTTTTTTAGACATTTTTAGAATCTAATTTTAGTTATTGTTTTTGGAAAGGAATATTAAAACTCTCTCACCCTCATATTGTTGTTATAGCCATCACATTTATTTTATAAAACAAGTTTAAAAGTAATAATTTATACTATTGTTCTTGGAATTGAATTTTTATGCAGTCTATATGTTTAATTTGTAAAAGTAACTTTTAAAGCGATAAATATCTTTATCTAGAGTATTATTGTAGAAAACACATCTTTGAGAATTGTGTTTATATTCATAACAACGTTATATTGTATAAAAGTCATTTTCAGTGTAGTGCATTTAAATAGGATCTTTCATCACCGGGAGGACAAAAGTGTCTGCTGAGCAATTGCGTTTTACAAGCATTACGAAGCCGAAGCTTAAATTTTTATTTTAATATTAACATCTTATTGTTTAAAACCAAAAATGTAGGGAGCTGTAAAAATAGTTTATAAAAATATTGTTTTATCCATTAGAATAAAAACGTTGTTTGATAGTGAGTTTTACAAAATTCGACGGAAGATTATTGAATTTTCATTCTCATCTTCGCTACTCTCTTTTGTACCACCATGCTTTAAACAATGTTATAACTGTGCCTATTACAGAATTTTTTTTTGTTTCAAAGGACTGCAAACAGGATGATCTTTCCATTCTCAGTCTCTACATAAAACTACTGTTTATTTACTGATACTAAGTGTAGAAAGTAAAAATGGCAATCACGATACAAGGCTGGGTAGTAAACGTTTCGACAGTTGAGAGCGACAGTTCGACTTCGACTCTCAGAGGATCATCAATAAACACTTTCTCCGGCGAATAAAGTATACAGCTCTTATTTATACTGCATGAAACAATGGTTTTATATAAAAAATGCAATTGAAATAATTATCTTTTACCAAATTCAATATTTAGCGGAAATAGTAGTCAGAGTGCAGAATATTTCCCGTTTCGCAATAGTTATTTCCCAACATGTTCAAAGCTTATTTCAGAGCTTAAGGTAAAAGAAGAATTTTTTCACAAAAAATTGGGGTCTTTATGCAATCCGAACATGGGTTCATTGGGGTGATCTAATAAGGTGATGCCAGAGGCGACATCCATAAATATAGGAAGAGCCAAGCATGGGTCAAGGCATGGACAATCTAAATTTCTGACCTATAAAAACAATGTTATTTTTCAAACTGTTATGGTCTTATTAGTCGTAGAATTATCGTAGAGATGTCTCATTACAAAAATATGATTAGCACGCATCCAATCGCTTTTTGGGGTTTCTTGTAAAATGTATATTTTTTTAATAAATATGCGATGTAATGCAAACAGAGTTTTAGATCTTTTTTCTGGCCGACCAATAAAAATATTGTTTAGATGCGTGATTAGATCCTCTCATTATTCTACGATTGTAAATAATTTCGTAAAAGTGTTAGTAGTCTAAAATTGATCTTATGCCTTAAATATAGATTCATACCAGAATAGCCTACTGGATTTATGAACTAATAAGTCTTTATTTAACAAAACGTTTCCTCTACTTGAGCCATGCAGAGTGACCAGTAATTAACGGCATAGTACAACTATTGTGCAACACTTTTACATGAAACCACAAAACAGTTTTATTAGTTTCTCTTTTATTCAACCGGTTTAATAAACCTATCTCGGTGATACAATATACAGCTATAACAAGAATGTATAAATTTGTAGATTTCATTCGTAAAGTTAGCTAAACAGTATTTGTTTATTACGAACATACAATAGTAAAATTAACTTGCAATGTTTTTCTTTTTGCAAGATAAATTGATATCATGTATAGGTGTGAACTTATACTTAATTGTTTCGTAACAGTAAAAAATGTAGACAGGTGAGGGCACACGTGTAGAGCATTTTTTACACGACCGTCTGATAAATGGCTCGTGAGAAACTGGGCACAATTTATCAGCCCACACACGTGTGTCAGTGTATGTAAAACAATTTGTTTTTTTTTTATAGCCATATGCAAATATTTTATTATGTGTACGAATATTCCTCTACTGATCCCTAACCTCGTCCTCTGATGTTTTATCTCATTGCAGTTTTTACTAAAAAATACACTTGGAATATGATTCTTGTTATTACTGAAAATACCATAAATGTATTACTCATCCTCTTTAGAAAGGGGCATAATTAATTAGAATCGCACACTTCAATTTACTGTATTCCATAATGTTAAAAGCGGTTTCGCCGTTAATATAAACAAAGTTGGAAACTTGATTCTCAGTTTTGTACATTTAACGTCTGAATACTGCTTTTTGCTAATTAAAAAACAATTCGCTTACGATGAAAACAAAGTTTTATTTTGCAAATTTTAGAAGTAATAAGCACTTTGGAATTTGAAGTGGGCGTGTTTTACAAACTTAATTTCAGTTTGATAAGACTCCTGGAGTTGACAGATTCGGTGGTAAGACCGCGTCATGTTCTCATTAAGTGGTTCAAATTATTGAGTTTAAATTATACATTTTCTAAATGCTGTTAGTATTTCGTTACTTACTCTAAATTATTTACCAATTTTCATGCCACCGCTTAAACTGATGATGTTGATTGGAAGAGAGGACATCATAACCCTAACTTTGCACCTAATAAAGCCAAGTATCTTGTGACTCAAACCAATAAACATGAAATATACAGTCACGAATTTTAATGTTAAACGAATGAAAATGTAATAAATGAATGGCGTATCCTTGCTATTCATTTAGAGTAGGTTTTTGCTTAGCACTTCAAAAACAGCCCAATGATAAAAAAAAATCAGCGAGCTCAACAGCTTTATACTGTATCTGAACCACAACATTTCTGGTCTTGGGTCGATTTGGTGCTGGTCATAACATTGCATCAAAAATAGTTATTAATACCAGCCATTAATTAGTTTTATACAAGACATAAATACTTCTGAAATATAACAATTCATTAAAACTGCTACTGTTTTAAACATTAAAAACTAATTTGAGCTTTATAAATACTTATTTCATTCTAATCACGGATTTAATTTAGGTCTTTGTAAATACGTTCGTAAAAGAAACAAAAGTTCGTTGGAGACGAAAATTGTAATTCTATCTGCGCTTTTTTTATTACATTAGTAGTTGGTATCTCTCTGAGTTATACTTAACAGTACAAGACTTTATTCAAATATTTATCAAAGACGACTAAACACTTTCTTAAGTCCTATTTATAAAACATCTATTTGGTCATTTTTTTAATTTTCAGTACCGTTAGTAGATCGCTATGTATCACTGTTCAAAATGTGCCTATTACAAGTCCAGGTAAGTTAAATAATTACACCTAACTAGCCGTAATAAACGTCGTATTTATTATGTTTATTATTTACCTAGTACCGAAGCCTGCAGTTTATGATGAAATGAAAGCGTTAGATGTTAACATTTATAACTGAAATAAATTAACATTCAATTTTTCCAGCTGTTGAGGTCCAATAGAGAACAAATATTTTCTAGCCTCGTTTATGTGTGGTTGTATCAGAATAATGGAGTATAAAGGAAAAAAAATTATGGTTGCCTGTAAAGTCGGTTTTACGGGCGAAGATTTTACGTGACAACGTCTTTTTCTCGGTAGAATATTTATTGATATGAATATTGTTAAATTGCACAATAGGAACAAGGAATTGAATGAAAATAAGAATTGCACAAATTTTAACTATAGAAATATATTTTGTTTACTAAAACTTTGTACATAATTTGAAATTAATTAAAATTTGTTATTGTAAATGGTAAAGTTGAATAAAACATTTACTAAAATTGGAATTTGAAATTCTTGCTAAACACAGTTAAATTCTAACTCCGCGCGCGGTGATTGGTCGGTTTAGTTCGTTTGTTTGGTCGCACTGTTATGACAGGTTAGAGGTTATAATTTGTTATTTTAAATGTTGACTAGCAATACGCGCTGTTTCTTCTCAATCGACTGAATTACGATTGATTGCAGAGTGATTTAAACTAATAATTTACTTAACACTATCAACATTTGTCAATAGTATGACATAACCTATAAACTCAGTTTCTCAACTTTTGTGTCAATCTAACAATTAATCAATCAATCATAGTTTACGATAATGAAATATCAGTGTACAATTATTTACCTTTATTGTTGTAGTTGTTGTAAATGACGAATCTAAGCACTCCACATTTTCACGAATAAACATAGTTTATCTGCTTATCCCGTGCGGCGGACCCACAGTTATCTGCTTTATCCCGTGCGGATCCCGTGCGGCGGACCCACTGGACGGGCATCGTAACGTTACCGGCGTTACACTTTTTCATGAGTGACTCCGAGCCGCAACCTAATTTAAGACGTTGTCACGTCAAAAACATAGAGTTTGGGTTGCAAAGATTTGATTTCAACGCACTCTCAGGTCGTAGTACCCGCCCTACGTAACCGGAAATTGGATGCCCTAGTTTCCTGTACCTTACATGTGCCGCAAATTTCAAAATTATTAATAGCATACTGAAACTGCCAAAGATGAATATAAATAATTCTCTCAAGTTTGGTTTTTAAGCACTTCGCTCCATAATTTTAGATTAGAACATAAAAAGTGTTAATAAGTTAAAAATATTAAGGAAACCGAATTTGTGAGTATCACAAACACTTATTCCAACAAATTAAATTAAACTTAAATAAATATAGCAATGTTGATATACTATGATCACACAATCTTCAATGTATAAGCAGAATAAACAAATAAAAACTGAAATTTGCTTACAATTTAATCCGAGTATTTAATTAGAAATAAAAAGATTGATTTAATATTGCAAGATTCCCAATTTTCATATCTCACCAAAAACAAAAGAATAAACTCCACTCTTTTTCTTAAAATTTGGTATCACTTCACCACTAATGAAGTACAAGTAATAATAATTATCAAGGGAAAAATCACTATTAAACTATAGATATTGAAACACATACCACACTGTAGATTGAACGCAATGTGAAAAGCAAACTTTTAAAATGTGTCAAATTTCAAGAAAAAAAATACAAGATACATACTTTGAGAATATTTTAATTTATAAATTACGAGTCCGATGTATAACGCTACGTAATTAAATGAATATTGACAGAGGAACTCTTTAAAAACTAAGACCAGAGAGTAATTGAGATCGTGTTTAGTGTCATAATATGTGCCAGTTGTGGTGGTGGACACATGAACCACATTAACGGTAAACTGATTAAGTGATTGCTGTGTTGATTGTTACACCACAGAGTAATTAAGATCGTGTTTAGTGTCGTAATATTGTACCAGTCGTGGTGGTAGACTCAGGAAACACATCGACTGTAATTGGATTAAGTGATTGCAGTCTTGATTGTCATACCAGAGAATAATTGAGATCGTGTTTTGTGTCATATTGCTAGTTGTGGTGTTGGGAATATGAAAAACATTAATGGTAAATTTTATTATGTGATTGCTGTGTCGATTGACAGACCACAGAGTGACTGAAATCGTGTTTAGTGCCATAAAATGTGTCAGTTGTGGTTGTGAACACATGTAACACATTAGCGGTAAATTTATTATGTGATTGCTGTGTTGATTGACAGACACAGAGTGACTGAAATCGTGTTTAGTGCCATAAAAATTGTGTCAGTTGTGGTTGTGAACACAT
>NW_025788449.1:0-10268 GCF_021130785.1 Homalodisca vitripennis
CGGCTTTGCGGTACTTACACCAGGTTTCTTCATCATCTGGACATAGTCCATGTTGAGGCCTTTCATTAGAAGACATCACATGGAAAAACTCTGCCCAAATGGCTTTTTTCATGTCTTCAACAGAGTTTGTGTTGCGTCTAATTGCCAATCCGTAGTATTTTTGGAGCTGAATAATGGCAGAATCTGTTAGCTTGTTCTTGCCGCCAAGTCGTGAGCCGTCAGGGAGTGTTTTAGTCTTAGCTTTTAGATTTTTTAATCTCGATCCCATCCGTTTCTGGACATGGCCTATGCATTCTATCTTTGTTATGGCAGTATCACCATAGGGCTTGGCTTCGCATACACTGGAGTACGCCTTGCTGTCTCCATCACCAAGGTATTCAAGGTAACGAGCCTCATACAATGCCTGCGAGCGCTGAAAAATTGCGACTGCTCCAGCAACTTCCATGGCTCCACTAGAACCTTCAAAGTTTGCGATACAGCCATCACCATGCGTGTTGTTTAGTCTATTAGTGCATCTGCAATATTTAGATAAAATCTCGATGTCTAGGACCTTACCGGTTGATAAAGATGTCACTGATACCACTCCATTTAGTGAAAGGTGACCCCGCTTCTGCCATGAGCCATCAGCAGCTATAGCGAGGTCTCTGCAACCATCATTATCCGATACAGCTTCTTGCACAGCACTTTGCATTGACTTCTTACACACTAACTCAGCAATTGAACCCAAGTAATGCTCATGTTCATGATATCTCAAAGGCGGAGGTGTAAGATTCATAAAAGCGCAAATTTTCTCCGCAGCCACTCTACCTTTGCCTATGTTACGCATAGCATAAACCAAACGAAGATTTAGGTCATACAATGTGTTAGGCCTATCAGACTTTGCTTCATTCTGATTAGTGTTAGGCCTGACTAATTCAGAGTTTGTCACAGTAATAGTGTTTTCACAATCAGAACAGCTGACTATAATTTTTGATGCTAGGCCTACAATGTGTTTTACTTTGTAAACAAGTTGGCCATGGCAATTTTTACACACTGAAACGTTACTAAGAGCCTCATTCAACAATCCTATATTAACTATACAGTTTTCAGACTCATCATTTTCATTCAATTGGTACTGTTTCAAAAAAGGACTGACCTTCTTAGAAGATGCACTTTGAGGTCTTGGCCTATCCACATTTGGAGTATTGGTACCTCGATTGTTACTTGATCCTGAGAAACTAGGCCTAGGACTAGTTGGAGGGTTATGTTGATTTCCTTTGAAAACGCGTTTCTTGAAAGCAGGCTTTGAACGTGGCATTATAAAATTCACTACACTTATAACAAAAAATACTCAGAACTCTCCACTAAACTCACAAAAAACCATAATCATTTACGTAATTTTCACTCTCTAAAACAGAAATGTCAGTAACCAAAACATGTATGCTACCTAGGTTATAAGCAATGGTTATAAAACAGATGTTTTGTTGGTTAGTGTAAGTTACATAACAAACTGTCACTGCCAACCAAATCATGAACATGACTGCAACGAAGTAGTACTATAACAGCACCATTCAAAGTGTGACTGCTACAGGCCCGAAACTGCCTGCAGGCCTATTTAAAAAAAAATATTTCGGACACTTCTAGTCATCATAAAAAAAATTTAATACCACCATTGTTATCGGGAAATTCCAAACTTTTAAAAAAAAAAAAAAAAAAAAAAATTTTTGGTAATTTTTGATATTTTTATACGAAGTGCTCCCCTTAGACAATAATTAATACTAACAAGATTAGCCTTTTACTCACGTCCCATCTACTAACGTCTTGCCTAGTTTATTTGTTAAAGTAGTTGTTAATTCACCACAGTAAAATAGTTAACTGGGGATTTTTAGGATGTCGTATGACAATACCTCACCAGTTAAAATAAGAAATGTTAAAACTTCTGAGCATCAAATCAATGATGTGGATAATATGAAAACCATATTTATGTAGTGTAAAATATAGTGTTTGCCTGGGGATTGATAACAAAATTTTGTTTTTTTTGGGCTTTGGTATTAATTCCAATAGAAGAATATATTAAATTTATAACAGTTATTACACAAATATAATTTTATGGCTGCAGAATAAGTTTTTAGACATCATTTTTGGACTATTTTATACTAGTGCATGTTATGTGGCCACATTAAAGTACAAGAATCTGCCATATAACACACTAATAAATATTAATTTTGAATATTACCCAGATACACAAAATACAAGATGAAACAAAACAATATAAACTGTTAGGGTCAAATGTGAAGTAATGGTATTGTAACCAATCATTAAACTTAGTAATCCTTAAAGCTCTGAAGATGTGACTTCAGTTTAATTAGCGTGCATTAAAAAAAAATCGGAAAGAAGAAATAGCAAACAAACAAATTATTTTTTAAAAGCTGTACTGGAATTACACATAGACGCACCAAAAGAAAACATCCGCATGTTGAACCTCACATATTTAAGACTTTAACCAAACAAAATGATAATGAGCACTGTAATACAACTTGTCAGTCCAACATGTTTTCTGACTGTCATAAATTCAATACATTTATGCATATCCCCCCCCCCTACCACATTTGCAAACATTTTTGTGAAATATAATGTACACAACAGCTAAAAATAAGACAATACGGCTATTCCTATAAGCCGTGTATACTAAAATTCCGATAGTACAAGACATATCTGTGCAACGCTTTTAAGTGTTTGCATTGTCAGTATGATTGCCGTACCAAGTTAATTGAATTTTGTTTGTCCCAATGTAAACTGCCAATCCAATTCAGATCAAGAAAATTTTTTAAATGTGTTTAATACTTTTAATTGTTAAAACGAGGAAAACATAACTTTTAATTGCAGTTGATGGTCAAATAATGTGTGTAATGTAATAGAATAACTAATCAAATACCACCTTGTACTCCAGTAGGCTGAAATGGCCTGAACTGCTGACTAAGAGCATTGCTGCGTTCTGTCAGCTGTCGCACCTAGAGCACAACCATTCAGGTCACTTCTGGTGAAACTAGCACTACAATTATTAACATTACAAATACTCATATTGCACTTGAGTAACTAATGCACACGCTGTGAGGAGAGTTTCTAGCCTCTGGCGTTGCAGGTCCGCCGACGAAGATGACTCTGTACTCGAGCCACAGCTCGGCCTCTAAGCTGTGGCGGTGCTACTCACTGGACTGGTCTGGCGCACGCCGAGACACCCACAGCCAGTTTCTGGCGCAGGCACTAACCATTTCCCTGCTCCAGACTGCCATTCCTCTCTGCCACTGTCTCCTCTAGCTTCTATATGACAGTAAAAAAACCTTCAGGTTCTATAACTCTTCTCTTATTGACATATCATAAACTTACAATAAACACGTGATGCTTAAGTATATATACTGTATGATATTTTTGCTGCCCTGATTTGTTCATTAACCGTTATTGGATATTTTTTGAATTAAATTATATTTGTTTCTATTCAATATATGCAACACTTTAACCAAAAATTAAATTTCCTACTTTGGCGTTCATTTCCTACTTAGCCGTTCATTTCCCTAATTTTTCTACATAGCTATGGTAATAGTTTCTATAACCTAATATTGACTTGGACTTATTTATTAACTAATAATTCAGTTCACATATTCTTAGTTCAACAAAACCAATAGTGAGAACATCTGCATACAGCTTGTTTCGGATTTACATAATTTTGTATTGCGATCAAATATTGTTTGTCTACTAATAATTCTTTTGTATACCCAAATTGTTATTGTGAATGTGTAGTAATATATAGTGTTAGTTTGTATTTGTATGAGAATACAATATAAAGAAGAGATAGGAAAAAACATGGAAAATACTTTATTCACAAAGCAGTAAGTAAACAATAAAAAAGTTAGCATGGGGCTGAAGCTGGTGAAGAAAACTGAAGAGTTTGCATTTGTTATTTAATTCACAAAAAATGTGGTCGATAGTTTTCTTTAGAAAAGATTTGGGATTTACGAATGGAACATAAGAGTGGGTGACATCATTCAAGAACCTATTATATTCATTATAGCGAAGTAAAGTTAGACTGGGAAATATTGTGAAATGAAACACAAAACAATTTTGAATGTGCTACATAAATTTGATACAAAATACTTCTCAACAGCACCTGCGAAACATGATCTCCCCAAAGAACATGATCATCATCTAGTATCAAGAGAGTTATCATTGCTCTCAGTGTACATCCTCCTGTGTGGAAGGATCTAGAGATGCAGGGATACAGAGTCAAGAGAAATATGATCAGTAACATTTCATCTAAAATCCCAGAGAGTTATATCACAATGGGAGATAAAGAAGTATAATTTATGCAGTAGTTATGCTATCAATTTAACAGTTTTCTTTCAAAGAAAATGTTTGAAAAAACTGAACTACATTAACTGGTCTTGCCTGAATCATTGTTTACCATTGAGTTTTGAGCAAGGATGGACCTCACCCTGCTCAAGCACTCGCTCAACGGAGTCCCTCTGCTGTCTGCGCGTACTTCTCTGCTTGAGCCGGGTTGCTGCAAACAGCTTGTAGTTTGTGTCTCAGTCCACCAAGTGCTCGCTCTAGCATCTCCTGTAAGTGCAATATAAATATATTTGTATTGTTGGAACAATATAATGACAACTACAAGATAAGTAAAATTATAACACATACATAACGTCATTTTTGCTCCAGTTTTTTTTTTTGAAAACACATATAGAGCATATAGTTTTAACAAATAACATTTTCAGGATTTTTTGAAAGTGTACTGGCCGTTTCTTATTTTCTACAAAAATTCATAAACTATGATAATGTAACCGTAAATAATATAAATATAATTAATTATGTATGAAGAAATTAAACTTGAGTAAATTTACATTAAACATCTGTCATCAATTACACATATATTTTTATCAGAAGAAATATATTAAATATTAAAAAATATAATGAAAAATTGTAATATACCTTCCATAGTAGAAAGATAAATTTTTTGTAAGGTTATCATCTATAAGATATCAAACTAAAGATGTATTATCAATTTTTAGAAACACTGGATTGTATGACGATTGTAATAGTAGACAGTAGACGTGTCTATGCCAAGGAGATGTCAAAAACTATTTATATACAAAAGATCAGCAGACTTACCTTGGAAAACTATCTTTTAGGGTTCACTGATTGACAGAACACATAAACATACACAAATTTTACACATAAATTAGAATTTTTCAATTGCACTTCCATCTTTCTCAACCAGTAGAGAACATCCGTTCACTTTGAATGGCCATCATCAGGAAACCTAGAAAGATATTGAAATTGTGTGGACAATAAGAGTTGTTTGAAACACAACCGCACCATGTCACTCACTATTCTTGTAAAATGTAAAATGGACTTAGTGAACATGGTCCTCCCTTTCTTTTTCTGCCACCTCTTTTGTTTCTTAAATTTGGTAACACTGGACATTTCAGTACTTGAATCTTACGGCTGGTGGGTTTGGCAAAGTGGCTCAGTGGGTCACGAAATATCCTATTTTTGTGTCCTTTTTAATGTGTCCATTTTTTAAGAAGATAAGGAGGTAACCTTCCAATCCTGGTAAAAGGTAAAACCTGCTCCTCCTATCCTGTAAAAACTCTAATTAAAAAATCTAGCGTTTTTGCCCCCTTTTAAATCATGAAAACCTTGATACAATATGCAACTAAAGTTTAGTTACCTTGTCTTGCTGCAGACTTTGGTAAAGTACCAGATTCTTCCTGCAGAAGTCTGTCAAGTCGGTAGGAGTTTTGTTCTACTTTAGCCTGTAAAATAAAAATAGTAATGAAAGACTCTTACACAGTTTTAAACTTTAATAACTAACTATTGCTAAGAATTTTCTCTAAACAACAACAAAGGCTTAAAGTCATAACAATTACAGTAAAACCCAATTTAACTGAACTCTGGTCAACCAAAACAGTTCCATGAATGATAATGTATATATAAATAATCGAGCAAAATATTTTACAAGTGTGTAAAATAAACAACATGTGTGTACGATGCATCGCTGTAGCCACTGGGCTGGGAAAATAAAGGGATGATTCACCCTCCCTTACCAATCGCTAGTGCACCACACCACGAGAGCGCCCACCGCTCATGTTACCATTCCAAAAGTATAACTTAGAGTAATAGTTTGTACGCAATTCATTTTCCCTACACACCCATTCAAATAACTAGTTTTTATGTATTTGGGTTATCCAAAAAACTGATTATCCGAAGTGGCTGCCCTTTCTTTATATCGGTAAAACAGATTTTACTGTTCCAAATTTAAAATAAATATGTGTTAAGCTATTATATATAAATCAATATTATAAAAAGCAGTCTCACACAAGACAATTAAGAAACAAGTGAATTTAAGTGAAACATAATTAAGGATTCATTGTAGATTTCACCTTGACAATTTACAAGAACACAAAATAAATAACATTTACTGTTTATTATACTTTTACATTACATTTGGTTAGTTGCTTAGATGATAAAACAATAAATAATAAATATTACTTATACAAGAAATACTTTACAAACTTATGATTTGCTCTTTAGTGTGAACACGCACTACAGCGGCCGCGGCCACGGCCACGACCGCGACCAGCGACCAGTGTCAGCGACCAACACGGCGGCTGGCCGCGCGGCCAGTAGTTCTCCTTGTCTGCTCTGGCCGCTGTGTCCCAGTTGCGTTAATGGACGTCGAAGAGATAGCCGTAACAGTGCATGTGTACAGGCACTACATTAAACGTAGAAGAAGGAGGTATTGGATACACCCTATGCTGCAATCAAGGCCTACAAGAGGACAGTTTTTTACATTCTTTTATGAGTTACGGCTATATGAAGAGAAATTTTTCAACTATACAAGAATGTCTGTTGCTAGTTTTGATCAGCTACTCAACAAGATTGCAGATAGTATAAGGGGAACAGACACATCAATGCGGCCATGCATAGGAGTTGAAGAAAAACTACTGGTTACATTAAGGTATGTTTATTTATATAAATTAATACAAATTAATGATTATGTAATAAAACAAATGACAAAACCAAGAGATAATCATTATACAAAAACTATGTAGTAAATCCAAACTGAAGTGTGATTGTTTATTCAGTTGCATCGAAACATGTGAATATTGGAGACTCAGCACTGTTTATGTCACCTCCACTGTATTCACTAGATGCTCCAGATGATAATGGGGTTGAAGTGTGTTGGCGGGAAGGATATCCATATGGGGTTGTGGAGTAGCCTGGAGCGAATTGAGCGTTACTGCCCGAGTGAGACGGGTACTGGTAATTTTGATTTTGTGCGTACCCTGTATATGAAGTTCTTCCTGCTGGAGTTACCTGATTTTGTTCCAGAACTGCCATAAGCTGACGTTTAACAGATAGTTTTAAGTGTTCAGGAACTCTTTTTAAATCTGAAACTAGAGACATGAGGAACAACCTGTCCTCATCAGATGTCAGTTCAATTTCACGGTTACGCCGTTCCTCAGCCGAATCTTTGAGTATTTTTACCAATTGTTGTCCCACTTCGTCTTTAGGTTTACGTTTTTTTGCTAAAACCCGCGTTTCATATGGCCCGGTTGGATCTGGGTTCGCGGCAGGGGCTTCAATGTCTAAATGTAAAAGATCTGTATTATCCGGATTCTGACGATCAACATTTGAATGTGTGTTTGTGGGGGATTGTTGGTGTTTAAAAATGTAAGTGTATTATAAAACACGTAAGGTGTTTTCCTCTCAACAGCCGAACCACTTTTACTCCACTCAGCCTCCGCTTCTCTCTGGCGTATGAATCTTTGATGTTCTTCCACTTCTTCTGAAGGGTCATACCTGTAATAAAACAATTTGGTTGTTTCTTTTCAATCTTATAAGAAGGGTAATAGGTAAATAACACAAGTGCAGTAGATCCTCGATTAACCGGGGATTACAGGCTTGTAGTAATCTCGGATAATGAGAATCTCGGTTAATAGAAACATTATAGTTGAAACTAATAGACGGAGTAGTAAATGTAATAAACATTTAAATTTCTGGAATTAAGAATTTACTGGGTACTAGAATTGATAAAGTGGTTTGATGTTTTAAATTCACATACAATAAAATAAATCACATTAGTTGAAAGAATTTTCAAAATTGAAACAATAAAACTTTTAAACTATACGGTTCAAAATTGAAAGTAGCAGCCCAACGTTAAGGAGCTCCCCTCCCCTCTATACTCTGTCGCTACTCAAGGCCAACTGTTGGCGGCTCTCGGTGCAACAGAAGTCTCGGTCGAAAGAAGCTCGATTAATCGAAGTTCACTGAATAATGAAAAAAATGTGTTTAATACCTCTTTAAAAAACGCGTTTTACAAAATCAGCAAAAAATATTTTCTTGGAAAATTGCTTAAAAATAAATTTTTAAATTATAAAAAAACACTTTGATTTTTCCAATTTTGTAAATTAACCATTTAGAAGTGGGGGCCAAAGCAGCTGGTGCTTTCAATTTAATCCATTGCGAAATTTGAAATTAAAAATTACCAAGCAGAGATCAACACGTAGGTGTTCAATATTTTTTATTGCCACATTTTGTAGCATTGATTTTTACATAAAATAACTGTATATGTATTTTTTTCAAGGTATCTTGCCACTGGAAATTCATTTGTGGACTTGCACCATTCCTATCGACTTGGAGCTACTACCATAAAAGAGATTGTTGCAAGAGTTTGCTCAGCGTTATGGAATGTTCTCAAAAATGAATGCCTACCCGAACCTTCCAAAGATGACTGGTTGAGAATTGCTTCAGAATTTGAAAACCGAGCAAACTTTCCAAATTGTTTAGGCGCGGTTGATGGAAAGCATATAAGGATTGTGAAACCCCCAAATAGTGCATCCCTTGTATTTCAACTACAAACATTACTTTTCCATCGTCCTTATGGCAGTGACAGATGCTGACTATAAATTTGTTTTTTTAGATGTTGGCTCTTATGGAAAAGTGTGGAGACTCTACAATATTCCAACAATCTGCATTACACCAAAGAATACTTGCTGATACCATTGATCTCCCAGAGGACAAGCGATTTCAAGTTCGTCGTCTACACCCATCCCTTTTGTGTTTCTTGCCGACGACGCCTTCTCATTGTCACACAGAGTGTTGTGCCCTTTCATTGGAAAACAGCTCAATGACACTAAAAGGGACATTTAATTATCGCCACTGTCGAGCCAGACGATATGTTGAGTGTACGTTTGGCATACTAGCCAATAAATGGCGCATATTTCACAGGCCTTTGAATGTGGATGTTGATTTGGCTATAGACATTGTTAAAGCTGTTTGTATTTTGCACAATTATGTACGAAGTAGGGATGGTTTACAGTTTTGTGGACACATTGTACAAATTCCCAACTGACAACGATGACTCTGAAAGTACACATCGCAATCGTCAGTACAACTCAAACACAAGAAACATCCTAGCTGATATTTTTGTCAATGAAGGAGCAGTGCCGTGGCAAAAGAACTATCTGTGAGAAGGACAGTCTCATCGCAAAACTACTTCTATGTCACTCAAGAGCAGTGGAAATTAACTAATATTATTACATTTGAATAGGCACAATGTTAAGTTGTTTTAGTGATGTGTAATAAATTAAAAATTTACTTACATAGTTTATTTTTTTCAGTTGTGTTGGAGCACCCACTGCCCCCAAACAAAAGAGTAACTTCCTCCCACATCTTCTTCTTTATGTTTTTGTCACTTACTCGTCTAATAACATATTCCACAAAGATGGCCTTTCTTTAATAGCTAAAATGAACCTTTCGGTATCAAATTCAACCCAGCCATTTTCAAATCTAAAACTTAACCTCAAACAAGACTCACCTCGACTGTATCTGGCCGCGCACTGGTCGCTTGACAGTGCGCGTTGTCTCATCTAACTGCGTGTTTTCATTGGCCGCGTAAAAACATGTGGCCGCGGCGGCCAAGACAGGAAAATTCTGGTCCGCGGCGGCCAGGTGGCCGCGTCGTGGGCCGCAACCGCTTGGTGCGTGTTGTTACATTGTTTAAACTGGCCGTGAGCGGCTGGCCGCTGTCGTGGACGTGGCCGCGGCCGCTGTAGTGCGTGTTAGCCCTTATATTTCAATTAAGAGGTTGTAAAAGCAATATAAAAAATTAACTCATACCATATTTATTGTTCATGTGAGTCTGAGAAAAACCACTGAAATTGTTTTAAGTATCTTAATTTTAAAGCAATTTTTTCCCTTTCCACTCAAAACAGTAAAAATCAAAA
>NW_025788450.1:0-11540 GCF_021130785.1 Homalodisca vitripennis
ATTATGTGAGCGACGGGCCGACAGACAGACAGACGGCCATCTAAGGTCAGCTCATTAAAAGATTATCTTCTAGCTGAGGACACTCGACAGCATTCCTGTCTTCTTCCTCTGGTCGAGCCTCTCTACAGCTGTCGTTACAAGCTACTACTGCTTGGAGAAAAGTTTCGGTAAACCTGCATGTTCAAGAACGTATTGGACAGAGATTCCGACGGATTCCGACTCTGCATTTCTTAAAAGCGCCACAAAATCAAAATTACAATACCCAGGCGAACTATTCTCTAAAGTTGTTAACGATCAAACCTTAAACGATAACAATATTCAACATATTCTTGGTCACCACCGATTCCTCCAATCTGCATCATTTTGAAACACTTTTCATGAAGTACTTACTGGAACGATGACTCGATTCTTATTGAGAACTATTCTATTGGAGGATGGTACAAACGTACGATGGCATATTTTCATAGGGTATGTACCTGAAAACGAGAAGAGGTCGGATCGTTTTTAATATTTTGGTTTCTTTATGAGAGAGCTAACTAAAGGTATCCTTGCTACGCCATGGTATATTCGAAGTTCTCAAAACCATTTATTAGCAAGCATCTAGAATGTACTACGATCATATTTCTAATGTCCCATATAGATCGGTTCTCTAGATTCCGAGACTTCGTGATGAGAAAAACTGCTATTAACCGTATTTCGGTTATTCAAGAATTTCCACCATTAGTTTTGAAAAAATAAATACCTTTTTTGGTTACCTATATAATACACTTGTGAACCTAATAGTCATTGCAATGTTTTTACAACCTTTAGTGTGATAAAAATCGTTATCAACAGTATTGCGATTTTTCGCGGATTGCATCATTTGGACTGCGGCACTTTGAAAATAGTTTCTTAACGAGCACCTAAGAAGTAAGACGAACTTGTGTTACAAAGTTCCATGTGAATAGGACGTGTGGTTTCGGAGAAATTCTTAGATGAGCCAGTCAGTACATTTGGCTATTGTATATAACGCCTTATATCACCACATATCAGACACGGGAAAAGCGTTATCAAAAGTAATGCGGTTAATCGTGGATTTCTCGGTTAGGCTCCGGCGTTTTTGAAAACCCTTTCTTAACGAGCAACTATGAAGTAAGATGATTTTGTTTACAAAGTTCCATGCAAAATTGGGTCTGTGGTTTTGGAGATCTTTAAGATGAGTCAGGCAGTATATTTCGTTATTGCAAAATGCTGTAGTCTATATCATACATACCCCACTCGGATCACATTCAATGTACGCTAGAACCCCGGAACCCCATAAGGTTATGTAAACAGGTCCTACCTCGGCCGCCCTCGGCGTCATGGTGCATCGCGCCGGAGAAGCGTCATAAAAAGCAATTTGTGTCTCAGCAAGGAAAGCGGCCGCAGGGGCGCACGACTCGGTCCAAATAACAGCTCTTTTGGAACGGTCCCTGGGCAGGACACAGGCCCACCCCACCACCGAAGTCTTGGCGGGACCTGCTGGCTAGCATACTGTCCAGCGCCCGTCACTGGCGTAGAGACTAGAAAATCTGTCACTTCGGCAGAAAATGTTCAAAAATCATCGCCACTCTGTCCCTATCTACTACCTGATTTGAGCTTCAAGTTAGGTACCATCTTGAAGGATGTTTTTGGTTTTTCCGCCGAAGGGCCGCAAATTGCAGTTCACATTGGTGGCCAGGTGCATTTACGCTCGGTACTTTCCTGACCTCAGATCACGTTTCATATCCTCCAACATTTCCAATTTTAGATCGCGTAGGAAAATCTGGGTTGACCATGGCCTTCAATGTGGCCTTCCGTTTGCGCCTTCGGCGGCCACCAGGTACTTGTGCCAAAAGAGACAAACATTCCTCGAGATTATTACCAAGATTTTACGCTAAAATCACGTAAGCGCTCCTAAACGGTAACTTTAACTTTATTACTACTTTGTGACAAATCTATGATAACCTAATCTAAACATACTTAATATTGCTTAATAACAAGTAGTAGATAGGTACATAGTGGGGGGGGGGGCTCTCCGCAAAAGTACGAAAAGTAATTTCTATAATAGCTTCTAGATCATCCTGGAGACTGTTGTTCTATAATTGGGCCGTATAGTGCGGTGGTGGCTGTCACGTGTTAACCTCCCCCCCTTCCTATACCTCGTGCCCAAAATTGTTTGCCAGAATTTTTGTGTATGGGAAATTACTGGTCCGTCCCATTACCAGGGAACAGCTGTAGAGATAACAAGTGATGGCAACATTCGCCTTTATAGTTATCGGCCTATTTTGGAGCGGGATGTTCTAATTTGGAAGCTTATTTGTAAATTTTAGAGCGGGGGGAATACTCTAGGAAGGTCACTGTTGTAATTCACCCCCTTTAGTTCAAAATGGGAATTCAGTATTGAATAACAATGCCATTATTAAATAAGTATTTGAACACTTGCCCAATGGGAAACAACCCAAACTGCAAAGGCTTTTACTTGTTTATCACCATGATTGTTTAATAGTGATATCGTAGAACATTTAAATATCCATTATTGACTCTTAAAAATGTATTATAATAACCGTATGCACGCAACAATCCACTTTGATTAAAAATTTATTTTAAATATAGTATTTTATTTAAAAGTAACTTCCTCCTTGATTAAAATTCTCCGTTGCAAAATTAACGGTTAACGCCTTGGTAAATAAGTATTTCGATTTTATACAGATCTTCATTAGTTGTTTCCAAAGCGAATTATCCTACTTAAATGTTGCGAATGAATGTACCCAAAACATTCACACATCGATTCACGCACTTCCTGTTATACGGAGACTCTGTTGATGAGTTTATTGTATATTACTTTTCTGGTGTCTATTTTCTGATAAACAAGTGTAAAACAGATGTTTAGGGTACATGAGCATGACCACAAAGACGTGGATATTATATATTGTATTACACTTACATATGATGTACAATATCATTTACATCAATTTAAAACAATATTTTGCTATATACATATTGTTTACAGCAATAAAGAATAATTTGTTATGTAAATGTTCAAAATAAAAACACAAATATAAAAAGAAGTAAAACAACATTTTGTGTGACTGTGTTGGCACGGGGGGGGCTGGTCAAACGGACCTTTATCACAGTTCCGACTGTCACATCCTAGCGAAGTGCAGTCGGCATTCAACATTTTCGCTTACGCCATAAAGTTCCCGGGGGCGTAAATCCTTCCTTAGGCACGGGGCGCAAGTGAATCCCGCCGTTACAAAAGGGAAGTTAATTTTCACCGGGGGAGTTTTATCTCTCTACGACTTAAAAACACCGCGCGTAACAAATGTTAGAACACGAGACGCTGCTTCACTTACATCACGTCTCTCGTCCCGGACCCCCCCGGCGGGATGTTTTCAATGTTTAAACCCGTCCCGGGGTTGATAGTGGCCGGGGGGGGGCGAAGGGCCCCCCCCCCCCCCCCAACCCCACCCCCCCCCCCCCCCCCCCCCCCCCCCCCCCCCCCCCCCCCCCCCCCCCCCTCCCCGGGTAGATATATGTTGGCAATAATTAATCCAGCGCTACAGGCGCGAATTGGTCGCCGGGGACTCCTTTAAAGGGCGCTACGTGAAAAATTAACCCCGTCTTTGAGCGTTCTCCTGTGCGGCACGCTAGTCAGGCCGGCGGGCGGCAGTTTGGAAAACTGGAGAGACTGTCTATACGTACGTCCCGATAGGGAGTTTGGACCCCGAGCAAAACACCCCCCCCTCATAATCAGCCTGTGAGTGGTCTTGAAAAATCAAATAACTCGCACGGGCGTGTAGTATAAGGGAGATTGAGATTAGGTTTTAAACGATTCAGGGTAGATTCGTGTTTTGGGCTTCAATATTAGAGTTCATGGAAAGATACATTTTTTCAGCCCACTTATAGTTATTTGCTGCTGTTTTTTGGAGTGTTTTTAGTTCAGAAATCAAATCAAATCAAATCAACTATAAGTTTTATTTTCCAAAATTCAACAATAAGTTTGATACACATATAAGTATTGAAATTAGAGATAGGACAGCACATAGAAAAGTGTCTGTGCGATGCTGCCCAGCCCAATCTAGAAGTGTACAAAAAAAAACAATGATAAAAAACAAATTCTGTATTATAAAATGAAAATAATAAAAGGCATCTTGACATTTACAGACGCCACCTACAATATATACACGACACAATATATACAACACATATACACATCAAATATTTATACATACATACACATACATATTTGCATATACAAATATTAAAAATTAAAAAAAAGGAAAAAAAAGAGTTAAAGAATAGATATTATAAAGTACGACTTATGTTTGTTCAAGAAAAAATTAAACTACTATATTAACCATAAATTAGAATTAAAACACTTTATCAATAAATATAGCAAAGCGTTTAAATAAAAACATCTTCAATTTTTTAAAACATAATTAATAAATTATAAAGTTTCGAGAAAACAGGTGTAGCGTAGACGTTTGTTATGATTGGAAGTAGTTAACTATAGTTGTAGTGTTTAGAAGCGGTAATGAATTAGTAACGGTAAGTGGGAGGTGAGGAGAAATTCAGCATTAGCTGGGGCGCCGATCCTCCTGAAAGCCAGGCCAGTAACCAGCCGCTTGAAGCCACTGACAGGCTTTCGGTCCTGCAGGTCCCTTATCACAGAGGGCAATTTGTCTGTAGAGCGTGTTGGCGGGACGTAGTAAGGCATTCGTAAGGTTAATAGACCGTTTAATGACCAGGGGACCTGCAAACCCCACACTCACCAGCGTTCCTGGTCGGGATAACCGTGAGTCAATAGATGGGTGAGGGACGACATCTTTAATGAGAGTAGGTGTAGACCAGTTACATTCCTAATAAATATATTGCCTAATTGTAAAAATATCATTTTCCCTAGAAATAACAAGGGTTGATGAATAATGCCTTTGTTTATTAAGCGCTGCTCTTAATTATAGAATTTTTGAATAAACGTTTAGTGGTTTCCAATATGGTCCCCTGTAAGCCGCCTCCCCAAGCGATTAATACCATTACTGTATAAAAACTGATTGTACATCACGAATTAGTAATAAACTGTTTTTTTTATCTGGGGTCATTAATAATTTAGAATTTGGCCTAATTGGCATTAAAATATGTAAATAAAATTTTCTTAATTTTGACTTTATAACTATTAATGTGAGGCCTCCCATCTGAGTTTTGAATCAATTATTACACCTAGATACTGTATTACTGGTCCAACCCTCTCAATCAGCTGGCAATTGCAGGGTTAGTATTATACAAGTCTCCCGCATCGAGTGCAATAACAGCTCGTCTAAGATTCATCAGGGGTTGGCGTCGCTTCGCGGTGCGTAGAATGCAATTAGGCAAAGCATTTAGTTTCTACCAACATTCATCGATAAAATATTATCTACAAAACCATGTATAATAATAAGAATTTTAAATTCTCGAGAAAGCTGGGTTCGTCTGGTTATACATCTATGCCAAGTTTTAAACCATTGAAAATTACAACCGTATCATCAGCGAACAAGAGAAGCTTTCCCCGTAATATTCAATTTTATCTAAGTTATTTATAATAGCATTAGGAATAACAACGGACACCAGCCGTACTTCCTTGAACCACGCGCTCTCGTACTTTGTTACTTTCCAGTGGTTCACTACTAATATTATCAATATTAACTCGAATTTGATTTCGACCACTCAAATAACTTTTAAACCAATTTAAAGGAGTCACTCCCCGGACGTATCACAATAGACATATCCAATTTTACTTTATAACAAACCAAAATTTTCTCTATCTATGGAAATCAAAATGCTTTGGCTAAATCAATAAAAAACAAGTAAATGATTTTATAATTTTCCTTTAAAATATTTCGGTTATAATTTTATTCAATATCAAAGAGGTGCGTCGGAAGTATTCTTTTAAACCTGGCACTAAATCCAAAACTGCGATTATCGACAAAAGATTATGTGTGTTTCCAAGATAATTCTGAAAACTGATATTTTTACGCCATCTTCTCCAGTAATTTACCAAGCACACTAGAGTTAACGAGATCGGTCTGTTAATTATTTCTTATCCTGATTTGTCATAGTTAGATTGTATATCAAGGGAATTACTTTGGACTGTTTTCAATTTTTTCCTGGAAAAACTCCCGAAGCAATGCTAAGATTTAATCAAATGTTTTATGAGGGGGTGGCCCCGTGAAAGAAAGGTACTTTAAATTATTTTTTAAAATCGATTGTTGGTAAAACCATCGAACCCGGGAGCCGAGGACCACCGCGCATCTCGGGCAACGTATCTCTCCCACTCTGGCTGTCGGTGACCGGGTTCAAGCTGGAAAGACATGACCGGCCTTGTATGAGGCATCATCATCCACCAAGGGGCGGGCCGACCGACATGCGGCAACTCCTTTGCAACGACATGAAACCTACGTTTGATAAAGTAAAACATTAAATGAGTTTGCCACAGTCTTAATGTCACCACCCCCCTGATCCGAAGCCTGAAGAAAGTTTCGTATAGTGGAATGTACTTTTAGATCCCTGATCCACCGCTTATTTCATTACATAACTTTCGCAAAAATCGTTTGTGGGATTGTTTGAACGAATTTATAATTTGAATCTCTATAGTAAGCTGGTTTTTGTGTTTTTTTATATCTTTTTGCCTAATTTGTTTCTAAAAGTTTTAAAATAATTTTTAAGAGTATCATTTAAACGGTTTGTCTTTTTAAAAATTTTACTAATTTTGTCTCGTTTTCCAAAATTGATTGTGATTAAATCTACCAGTTATCCATGGTTTAAGCTTCTTATTTCGAGTACTAAGACTTTTTTCGGTTTTTGTAAGGTGATAAAATTTTTGAAGATTTTCGCGAGTGACTGTAGTAAATAGGTCACAGCAAACGTTCACATCTTCCTGCCGCAGAACCCAATGGTCCCCAGTGACTGCTCCCATCCAAACAGTTCCTGGTAGTAGTGTACTGGTCCAGATAAGTGTCTGTGTCACTGGTTAATACGGGAGCGGGGGGGTTTACACTCCACCCCGGCCAGCCACCGCGTAGTGGTTCAGGATCAAGTCAGGTGAGTTAAAACGCCTGCAGTTACAGCCGTAACTAGTCAGAGGTGTTTATATAAAAATTATGGATCAATACAAGCTATAGATTGTCCTGTTAACTCTTGTGGGTTTATTTATGCATTCTAATTGGAAACCTGCTCCGCATAGAATATTTTAAATATAAGTCTTTCTCGTTTTATATTGTTACATGATATTAAAGTATCTATATATTGCGTATCGCCTGTAAAAATGTAGGTTGTGTTTTCGTTAGTTTTTTAGAATAGTAGCTGTTGTAAGTTCATCTAGAAACAAGTTGCAGTTTCATCGAAGGGCTGCGGTACACCGCCTAGCATACTGATAAGGAATAGACCGGTCAGTTTCAAAGTTTTCAGTTGCAGTCCTGTCGCCTCTTCCCAAAGTGTAAATCTGTTGTACATACAACCCGTTCGTAGTTTTCAGTATTCACATAAATAACCACTTCCGCAAGTAGGTCCGTCCATTTCATATTCCTAATTTCTTCGATGTACTGTAATATATCATGAACCCTCTAAGGAAACTAAAACGTTTTTCATTGTCAATCCACGCTTCCAGTAAGAGTAATAATATCAAATTTAATTACACAAACTTTTCAATATAAGTATTAATAAAACTTGGTCATATGTTTTTGTAATAGCTACGTATGTTGTTAAAATGGAATTCATCTTTTAAAATTGTGTCCCTGTCGGTTATCAGAATATTGTCAAAAAGAAAGTGTTTAATGTCATCGTGTGTGTCAAATTGTTCGCAATAAATTGTGTCTCGTAATTGTCAAGGTGCATTTCCAAGTGACCCTGGTGTGTCAACCGTCCCCATCAACCACCAAACGTCCACCGCATCGCCCAAAACCATACCCGAGTAACATTTGTAAAGATAAATATTAAATAATAGATAATAAAATTAAGTAAATTAAATAGTAAAATTTTTATTTTTACATTCACATTCGTATTTAAAGAATGCCCTACCGCAGTTTTGTTTCTGTCGTGGCACAAGCTCAACATTTAATCTTAACGCTTTATGGTGATGTTTCTAGACAGGCTGATTAAAAAACCTATAATAAAAAGAAAACTCTTATTTTACGATAGCAAAATTTTGATTGGAATGAAATTTTTCAAAATATCAGTTTAATGTAGTATTTAATCGCTTGAGTGCTGATTACCGTGACATTAAATAAATATATCAAACCAGGGAGTTAAAGTAATAGTTTACAGGAACAAAAAACAACTAAAGTGGGTTAAAAAATACTAATACTTTCCGAGAATTATACATTGTTTAAATTAATGTACGGTTTACAGTCCTAATATAAACTATTAAATCTAGTAAAATGGCTAAAAAAAAAATAACCGAATCGCTTAGAGTTCCACCAAACATGAGTAAAAAATTATGTACTCATAATATCAAAAAATCAGAAACAAATACGAAACAATTGTGGCCTACATATTTTTAAACAAACGGGAAATTAAAATTAAGAAATTATAAAAAATGAAACATAACGTATAGACTTGACTGCCGCTTAAAAAAAAGAGTTACTTATAGTTTACACTAAAAAGTCATTAAAGTTATAGTATTTAAAGTTAGTCAACTCATCACAAATAAAATAATTAACATTAGTAGATTTAATTAATAACTAATTATTTACCAAGATGTTCAATATAATAACCTACTGTATTAAAATTGCCTGACAATACATTTCCTTGGAGAAAAAACCCTGTTTCATTATTGCTTTGATATTTGAGATTAACTATTTTAGTGTTGTTTAACACATTTCATATACCAGACCAATTTATAGTGAACAAAAAATTTAGAATACAACAAGTAAACAACAACCTAGATTTACGTTTAATTAACAATATAGTAAATAGTAAAATAAGGAAGTACAAGTAAAATATACTTGAAATAGATGTAAGGAAAGAATCATGCAAAATGTGAAAACGATTATACATTAGACTCTTCTAAAACAAAAATATGTAAAAATGAGAATAATTGTAATATATAAAAATACCCGTTTAAATGATTTGAAAATCTCACTGATAAATATTATAATTGAGTTTTAAAAATTACTAAGTAAAATAGCTATTATATTTTAGCATCCAAGGATATTTTGTTTCATGATTATGGAAGGTTCTGATACAATAATTAAAAATTTATATATTTTATATACGGAACAAGCGCCGCTAATTTATACTTTGCATTAAATATTTTTTAACTTTAGAATTAAGAGGGAAGAAACACCAAGCTCAAATTTTTGTACAACTAATGAGAGGAAAAATGTATTGCGTTATGAAAAAATACAAATTGGCTTTACATCACTCCACTCATTCTCTCTTAGTTCAAGTCAAGCTGAATGCCAAGTCCCGTACCAGGGTCGCTGAGCAAAGTCGGGGGACAGTCCGGTCGGAGAGCTGAGTCTTTCTCGAGCGAAAAACACCCTGCAGTCGCCGCGTCCCCAGGCGAAGGCAAAGCTCTCTTCTCCTCTTACGTGTCTCTTTGCTCGGTCCAAGTAACAATCTTGGAAATGAGCCGGGTGTGAGGTGATCGATTGATATAGATGGGTCGTGGTAGGCCACGACTCCACATAAGTTGCTGCTGCAGTAAGCCCCCCGCGACCCGTCCCTCGGCCCGCACGCCACCCATGTGGCAACCTTGTCCTGCACGTCGTGATCCACAAAATTTTGCTATAAATAGAGGGGTGAGTTTGCCCCAAACCCTCAAAGGCAGTCCCTATGGGCCACTGAACAGATCCCGGCTATTAAAACTCTAACTTTAGCACCTTGGCTAAGCTTACCCGAGAATACACTATTATATATTCTCTCCTTGTGTAGAGAGGTTAATTCCCACACAAGTCCTCTTAAATTGTCTATTCTAGAGTATAGCTCAACTTCCACGCAACTTGTTGTTGAAGATCGGCCTACCCCCCTTACTCCAGTTCCTTAATTCTCGTGTGGCCAGTTTGGCGTCGTACTTCCGGCTTTCCTAACATTCATTTTCTGAAGATACAAGAGAATTTTAGAGTTACCTGCATCTCCCCCGAATGGTGCCGTTGACTTCCCACTCTAACTCTTTCCTTCTGTAACTCCGGCATATCAACAAGGAACTTAACTTCTGGAAATTTGCGGAACTCCAAGTTTCTTTCTTCCCCAGGACCACTGAAACGCGTTCCTAGCCAGCGTTGGGAGGAGAGTAGGCTCAAGGAATCTCCGCGGCTATCGTGGCTCAACGGTTAAGAAGCAGTCCTCGGATCCACAACGAATCGCACTCTCCAGGCGGGCCTTTGTTTCACGAACTGAGAACAGTTTTTTTAAAGGCATCCAAAGCGGAACTCCATGCGCGTTATCAAACCCCCGGTGTGAAACAAACCCTTGCACTCTGCACACGTCCAAGGGTGTTTTGGTGCAGTGTTCGGGAGTAGTTCGGTGGAACCACTTTGCACACACTGGCACATGATTTTATTTAATTTTTAATTATAATAAGTATTTAGTTTATATGTGTCTTATTAAATAAATATAACATTAAAACGGAGTAAAAACAGCAACAAAGTAATCGCACGGTAGAACAGGGCGGCGACACGGCGGAAACAGGACAGGCCTCACCAGATAGAGAGCGGTCCACAGGCGATCCCGAGCTGGCCGACATTCTAGATAAAGAACTGTTAGTTACTCAACATGTATTTTACCATTCTATTGTTTTTCATCATTCAAAAAGGTGAAAATCATCGTCAACTTTGTAAGTGGAGCTCGAAATTTCAAATAATTGAATTTAATCTCTCTGTTTGAAAGTTTGTTTTTTAACTATGGGAAAATGAATTTGTGAATGAAAACCGGATTTTTGTGTCCGGAGAGGAGATACAAAACAAATCAAAAAACATGATCGTTTCGAAATCTACAAATCTGATCTCTTCTTCTTGTGAATAAACTAACGCTATCTTTGCCCCACCGTTCAATGACGCAAAAAAAAAAGTTCCAACACGAGAATTAGAGGCCAATCAGTATCCCTATTCGGTGAATTTTCAAAAAACCATTGAAACTCCTTATGTGTAATATAGCTTACCCGATTTTCTTCCAGGCAACCAAAATCGTTTTTATTTCCTCACCGAACTTCGGGATTTCCTCAAAGGTAACATCTTACGTCATCTACAATTTTTTAATTTCATAAATTTGAGATTCTGCAATGGTTGAAATCTCTTTCTCAGGTGAATAACTAAACCAAACAACATAACTCAAATTCTAGGTTAACAATAAACGAATTGTACCAGAGCGGTTGTGGACAACGCCTGTCAAGGAATCACAACCACCATGCCTGTGTATCAACGGCAAGTATGCTCTAAAACTTGCACTTAATATGTAAACAAAACATAAACACTAATTATTTAAAACTGAAGAAACACACTAGATATCGCACCCCCAACCAACCTTCGGACAGAGGGGGGGGGGGTAAAATCAGAGATCAATAGTAAATG
>NW_025788451.1:0-11287 GCF_021130785.1 Homalodisca vitripennis
CAAGATGCATTTTCGATAAATCCGTTCTCATTACCTGCATGAACAATTATTCCATATTCGCCCTTAGAAATAGGTGTTAGGAGGCCTTTGGTTGCTGCACATTTGACCATGAGTGGGGACTTTGTTCGTGCGAAGAGCGTACATAAGTCTCATCCTAAATAAACAATTGGATTCGGGCCCTCTTTGTAACGTTTTATAGCTCTAATAAAACGAAACTCTATTTTCTCTTAATTTACGGTTGTTTTTCTATTAGAAAGTTTTCTATTATCTATGTAGATTTTCTCCATTTAAAACTGAAGTTCCTTGCAGAACTTGGTCTCAGAGTCCATATTCCTTCTCTAAACCCCCCCCCCCCCCCCCCCCCCCCCCCCCCCCCCCCCCCCCCCCCCCCCAAACCCGATTTTTTCTTTTAACCCTGTTAAGGTCTCCAATAAAAATTGTTTTTTCGAACTGTCCTCAGGTCGTATGTATTATTTCTGTTAGAGTACAGTTTCTTCTCGACAATACACAAATGCAATTTTTAAATCCCTTTTTTTTTCTGGCAACTTTTTTATTTTTTTTCTCTTTGAATATATCAATGTAAATGATCCTAAAAATGAATATTTTACATTATTTATTATAGTATTTTTTTATAACTTTGTGTAACATTTATAAAAATATAAATAAAATATAAAAATATAAAAAAAATAATTTTTTATTTTTCTTTATACATATGTAATAAACCAAAATTACATGAATACAGGTGAAAAGGCACTAGGATCCTTATCTGATACATGTTATTCATTTTTATTATATAAATATTATACACAACCTCAAAAACAATTAAAGGTATTCCCACTTTTTTTTTAACATAATATAAAAAAAATCGGTTAACGGTTTCGAAATTTTATAATTATTTATTTTTTTTTAATTTACAAAGTTGGGTGTTGAAAGTAAAAATACATCGTAATTATGTTTTTTTTTATATCATAACTTTTATTTTAAGGCTAGAGAACTGTAAACCATACGTTTAAAACCGCAAACCGCAACATTAAAACGAAAATACAACTTTCTATATTAAAGTACAAAATGTAATAAGAAAATAATCTGGTTCTTTCTGAATACTCACTTTCAATACCTTGTATTGCACACCTCTGGCCATGATATAACCGCACGGAACTCGCTGTGGTATGGTCTCTAGATGAGTCGTCTGGAGCTATATTGAGGTAACCCCGCTCCCATTCTTCTCGTAACAGCATTTCCAGCCTCATCCAAAGTCCTGGGTTGGTTTGGTCGGCCACCCGGATACTTCGTCCTATTGGTCCCAGACGTGCTCAATTCGGGTTTTTTAGGTCCGGGAACTGGCTAGGCTCGCCACTCCTAGCAGTGGTATGGTTGGCGGTGTGTTCGCCCTGGTACTCACGGACCAAATCTTGCTGCAATGTGATCAGGAGCCCTCTTCCGTCTTGCATAAAATTAAAAACATTTTGACCTGCTTGTCACTGACCTCTCGGCGATGAATATGAACGTCTAACACACTTTGTCCACATAAACCGCTGGGCTGTCAAAGTACCGTTTCGGATTATGACATGGTCTGTTACGACCGTCATTGTTATGCCAACTCCACACTAATACTGAGCCCCCGCTAAACGGAACTCTGGGAAGCTAGGCAACAGTTAATAAACCGTGTCATGTCCCTCTTCTCCACACTCGACCGCGGCCGTCATTACCAAAAATTTTAAAATTTTGACTCGTCTGAGAAAAACATTACCTTACGCCACTGTCCCCTCAGCTGCCAACGCCTATGGCCTTCTTAGCAAACTGGCAATCTTGGACTCTGTTATGACGCGCAGTCCATCTCGGCTCTTCGGGAACAGGTGTGTACCTAGATTTCCCTTTTCCCTCAATCCAACTTCCCCGGAGTCGACTTTCTAACAGTCTGATTCCGACACACCTATTTCCCCTTGCCTGGCTTAGGTCGTTTTTTGAAGTTGTCCCTAGCAGTTAAAAAATCGATAGCGAAGTGCATTAACTCGTAAAAAAAGGCGATCTTCTATGTGCATGGTGGATCTCGGAGCGGCCCTTGGGCCTGGGCGTCTTCGAAAGAGTTCCTCCTAGCTCCATGATGTCGGTTCCTATAATCTTGAAATTACTGATCTGACATCACACCTAAGCGCACCTACCCACGTCTCGTTGGTGGAAACTCCCAACTTGCTATCAAAGTAACCAGCTCTACTCGACATCACTATCAGACAAAAACAACAGGTCCCTAAACACGCCGCTATAACAAACTAAACACTCCAACCCCAGGGCGTTTTTTATTAAAAAAAACTATAAGCAACTAATCCAGAGTGAAACGAGATTCAGCTTGTGACAAAACTGAGTCCTGAACCTTTCCTTATCCTCATTCATGTCTTTGACATGATTTCGAAAAATAACAAGCTCTTATCTTTTACTGAATTAGTCAGAATTAAACAAGAATTTATTTATTCTTGTGCTAACAGAGAGGTTCTTTTAATCAGTGTAGCAAAGTTCAAACATTCTTCTGTTTATTTAAATACATTGTTTTACAAGTAATGAAATAAAAAGTGCATCCTTTAATTTGTTTGAGGTGTGTAATATAATACATTATTTGTATTATAATTTTGCCTTTGGTCCAGGCTCTAGGCCTACTTTGGAGTAACATTGTCTACCTAGTTTTGTTAGCCTAGGCCTACACTCTGTTGTTAATTTAGTCAGACTACTTGTCCTACTTCTTATCACATTAATCCACGAATTGATCAAAGTTCTTTCCCCATCATTTACCTAAATGTTTTCAATCCAAACACATCACTTTCGTCGTTTAGGGTTTACTCTGCGTTCTAGGTTACCATCATTTTACCACAATTGTTTCTTGAAGAAGAATTTTCTCTATGATTCAACTCACAATCAACTATCACGGTCTTACTTCAATAATACTGTTTTTTCAATTTTGGATACTAATTTCACTGAAAATACTATTCACTAATCATCTTAATTTCATTCTAATATCTCGTCCATCGTCAGTAAAAATCTTGTATTTTTTCTTGGACCAGCCATATTTGTAAACACACGGCCGCAAGGTGCAGACGTCAGTTGGTCTTCTATTTTCTACTTCCCAATGCCTCCATATATCGTGATATAAAAGATCGATGTAGCATTCACGTAGGCCAAAATAGAAAGTATAAAGTAACTGAATAACTCAAATACCGAACAAGCATATAGCGATTAGAAAATGGCCAAACAAGCGAGTGACATTTATCCGGTCGACCTATTGTCGAACGATTTTGCGACGTGCGTTTCAGGCGAAAACTGCCAGGCGGTCGACCTATAGTCGAACGACCGATCGCAAAGGGGTTTAATACCGGAAGAAAGAGTTTTTAGGGTATGTCCGGTTGACCGTCCTATTTTGTGGAATTCATGAATAGTCCCGCCGTAAAACGGTCATTGTCAAAGTCGCCAAACAAGCTGTTTTTTTTAATTTTTTTCGACCATAGTTTTTTTCTGGGGAGTTAAGTAAATGTGGACCATTTTTTTCGGATGTGGTTTCATATCTTCACTCACAATGTCTTTTTACACTCGTTTTAGAAAATCCTGTGGGCCTCTGCTTACAACGCTGTTGAACTTTTTTTAAATTATATTGCGCCTCTCTTGTTCTGCCTTCCCTTTTCAACAAAAGTGTACAAGTTTTTAAAATTATTAATTTCTCTAGTTTGGCTGTGTAAAATGTTACCACCGACCTTGCTTTTTCTGTGGTGGTACAACCCATCCCGATACTATATTACACAAAATGTTTATAATAACAATAAATATTTACTAAGTAGGGTCCTATAGAAAAATTGTAAAAACACAATGTGTATAACGGTGACGTACAACTCGTTTTACTAAACTTTACAGGTGCTTATATGTACTATGAAATTGGCACTTCATGGATATAAGCTTGTGAGAAATTAATGTTTTTTTTAATGTAAGTGCGCGATATGGCACGGTGTTTACTGCGAAAGAGATAGCAGCGAAACTACAGCGTTCTGCCATCCCCCACAGCAAATCCACTTGGTTCTAACCGCTTTCCTCTCTGCTCGAAGGTCAGGGGACCTGACTTGATTCCTCTACGGTGCCTCTAAATCATCGTGGTATACGCGCACATGTGACGTAAGTCATATTACTTATTTTATTTTTGTTTTTTATTATATTTTTTTATTTTAATTTTTTTACAGGAAAAGGAATTATTTTTAGGAAAGGAAACGGGATACAATTTATTTCAACAACAACCAATTCCTTTAAAGACATTGATCTTCCTTCAACCCTCAACGAGTTGTTCTAACTGGATTTCCGTTCGTTGGTGCAGCTCTTAGGCTAGACGAGCCACGACACCGACCACCTCGACCCACGACAAAAAAAAACCCCCGATCAAAAAAACCCCGACCTGTTGGGTCGAAAAGCCCATGCCGCCTTGAGTTCCGACCACGACAACAAATGCCAAGCTAGTAGCTACACATTATAATCAAAGTATGACGTTGAAGGAGTTAGCTGTCAGCGATAACATGTTGTACCCGTAGGCGTAACGTTTAGGCGCAAGGAGGGAAAGGCGGTACTTGGTGCACTCCGATTGTTGGCTGTCAGGTCAAACTAGAAGGGGCGCGTTTTGCAAACATTTTTTAACTGAGAGAATTTGCGTCAGTATGAAGAACGTTTTTTTTCAATTACACAATAATGGTCGGTTAATAAGCCTTTGATGAGTTAGCCATGGAAGAGTCAGCAGGTAACATCAGGGGAGAAGACAACTATTTACATGGAGACAGTTGGTATAGAAACTGAACGAAAAACCACTTGTTACAATAAGGTAAGTTTTATTGAAAAATTCTTGTAGATATTTCTATTGAAAAAACTCCTTAGGGGATATAATTTTTGTAAAAAAGTGTCTTAGATATTTTTTTAATGCAAAAACAATATAAAAAATAACGTATTATGATGTAAAATAGAAATGTAAATTTTTGCCCTATTGCAATGGATCTGTGTAAACTGCAAACACATAAAGTAAATGACATTTAGATCAAGTTGTATAAGTTAATAAAAAACAAATAAACATAGTTTTGATAACTTTAACATACATTGTTCATGAGGCTCTATTTAACATTGTCCTTGAAACATGAAATAAGTGGCGAACATTGGTCTCCGAGAAAACTGCCAACCGAGGAGGGAATTTAGGCGTAGAGGTAGCGCAGCGTCCAGCCTGTTTTTGTTCGTCTAGCCTGTGTTGACCACCAGTTCCACCAAAAAGAAGGGTGTTGTTCAAAAACGAGGACCACTGTATCACCAGTCATTACATTGTAGCTGTGGGGTTTTTGTCGACATTCCAAGACGAGTGCTCCAAAACAATATTTGTTTGAGGATCAGAGGATTTTGAGGGAAAAGCCATCGTTGGTGTTGCTCAATGGACAGGTCTCAAAATTTGACGACCTTTTGCCGAGAGTTTTCATTATCCCTGGTGGATATTTTTTGAAAAAATTTGAACAAAAGACGCACCTAACATCATGAAAAGCTTGTCTTCGTCCTCAAAGAACTTCTTTCTCAAACTTTTTTAACGTTTCTTCGGAACTATTCTTTTCAACAACATTAATCAACTGTTTTCCCAAGCCGTCATCTACTGACTTCCCGTTTTATTAGTATACTACTCTATGACTGGTATGGTCCATTTTGGCAAATCTATGTTTTCTGATAGGCTCTCTTGAAGAATCAATCAGGATCTTGTCGATTCTATGCTACGACTGAGTTAATTACGGGTGGAGTTACCCTTGTTCAGAAAAAAGACAGTATATTATAATATACATACGGGGTTTTTTCGGTCCGCCGCTGTTGCCACTTTTAGCCCCCACAAGATTCTCCTCTTTTTCCCGGCAAACAGGAGTTCTTGAGGTGCCGGCCATTATCCTTTTGTATATGGTTGGCACCTTGATAACAACATATTATTGTTTATAAACGAATTACTACTTCAATTCAACAGTATATATACAGGGGTAAGGTTTAAATTAAGTTCTCCCCCCATATTATTTTTTCTACATTCGTTTTAAGATTATGAAATGAGACTGTTTTTCTTAACCCTGGAACTGGCATCATCCATTTTTTCCCCAAGAAGGGCAGGCACTTTTTTTTGGTGATTTTTTTAAAGGCGTTTATGTATTTTAATCTCTGCTCATCTATTGTTTATAAGATACAAACATATTTTAAAAAACATCAATGTCTTTAGAAATAAATGCAAGTTTCCCCCCAAAAAAATATTAAAGATTGAATCAATTAAAATATAATTTTATTTGTTTTACAGCAGACTTAACGATTAAAAATATTAGTAAAGAATAAATTTTTCCTCAAAAATGAATAGCACCCCCTCTCAGGTAAATATGAAAGTTTTTACGAATACATTTCTATAAATTAATACAAAAGTTTTGCTTATAATACCTCAAATTACAAATTACATAAAAAATTAATTTAGGTAAAAGAATTTGTATTGGTACTTTTGGATATATATAATCTATTTATAAAAACTACAAAATCTGAAAAAATAAGGTTTGGCTATAGCACTATTATAAATTCCATTGTGAACATTTTGGAATCTAACTGGATTAAACAGAATATTTTTTTTCTAAAGAGATATAATTATATGTTAGAAGAAAGAAATATGATATGTTATACACAGTTTACATTTGTATAAAGTAGATATATTTTATGTGGCAAACAAAACTTTTTTTCTATTTTTTACAAAAGTCAAAAATTGTGTAAATTAAAATGCCCTAAACATTTTTTAGCTAACAATTTTTTCTTTTCATATCCTCAAAATATTATTTATAAAGATACTGTAGAACGTTTATATTCAAGTTTTTACAAAAAAGAAATGTACAACAATGTTTTTTTGATTATCTCAATTTGATTTTTTTTTGTTAAAAAAATAAAACAAGCGATGGGACATAGGAAATCAAAACGCTAAATTCCTTCAGAGAAACAGTTAAAAAAAAATGTATTTACTTTGTATAAATAAATCACCTTTTGCATAAATTTAAAATCCAAAATTTTATTTTTAATTAAAAATTAAAAATTGTCTACAAAATAATAAAACACTGAACCTATGTGAACATAGGCTTATTTTCATTTTTACTAAAAATCCAACCTATTCGCCTAAAACTTAACCTAACCTCTCTAACAACATTTTTCACTTCACTAATTTAAAAAAAAACAAACAAACAAACTTTTATTTGATACACACTAAATAACGGAACAAGTATAAAATATCCAAATAAATTAGCAAAGCAATACACTTAATACCGGCAATGACCGTAATAACAACAAAAGAAATCCAACCAATGGCAACCCATGCGATGCTGTTTGTTTCTTCTCTACTTGGCTGAGTCCGGTGGAGTTGCGACAATAATTTACAGAAAACATAAAATTACTAGGTGTTCATAGTCTTCGTTGTCTATTTAATTGACTGTTGACTTAGAGGCAATTCTTTCTTTCTTATAATTTTTTTTTGGAGTATGATTTTTCAACCTATTTCCCATGGACAACCGATAAAGTAACAAAAATAAACCAAAATTTTTAATGAAAACTATTTTTCGACCGCATTAGGCATTTTTGGGATTTTACAAATCCTACGAGGCTTTTCAAATACCGTTTACTTTTATAAAACATTTATTTTTCTACTGGCTATTGAAAAGATGTTTCTTGAAAGCCAAGAATACACTGTTTTCAATGACGGTGACACTTACGATCGTGTAGAACGTAAAACTACACGATAGGGAATTTTTTAACAAACATACGGTAATTTTAGCGTGTTCGGAAATTACGCAAACAAATGGCAATCGGAAATGTGAGAAACATCCCAAGTTTAGAATTTATATAATAAAAGATTATTAAACTTAACTATGAGAGCGTTTTATGATAATAATATGAAACCTTCAATCTTTATCTTATAGATTTACGTATGTTTTACTTCACAACAAATGTAAAAATAGACTTGCTGTTAGATGATCATATTACGACATAGTTAATGCGTCGTCGAAAATAGCTTAGTGCCATTTTGAAACTGTAGTTAAATTTGCGTCGATTAATCGACTCTAAAGGCCAGTTGCTGGGTTAAGAAATTGTAGGAATGTAGAAAATGTTGGGGTTTATTCATTAAAAATTCACCGGTATGTATGTGTGTGTGTCATATTGTTATAGGATCACAATTTGATGTGTTTTTGTATAAACGGTCAGGAATCGTTATAGAATATCAACTAACCCTAACTTAAACCTTACACTAACCTAACCTTTCCTATCCTAACTAAACCTAACCCTAACCTTCCCTATCCATAAGCCTAAAACCTCAACATATCCTAAACTTAACCGTTATTTTAGAAATATAATATATTAAAAGATTCTTCCCCCCTTGACAACGTCGGCCAATACTCTAAATTTTCTATTGTGTGGTCTGAGCCAATTGTATAATTACTAATTATTAGGGGGAGCTCAGAATGTCAGCGGAAATGCCCCCAAGCCCACCACGGATAAGTACAAATAGACATCATATTTTACAACTACCAAAAAAGTACCAAATAATTGTTCTGCTATACTTTACAATACAAATCAGTCTTCTCCTTTCGGCGTAGTGGCATTCACTTCCGCCAAACATCAATGTAATTTCTTCCCCAAGCTGCCTGACCTTCTTAAATATCTCTGTTTGGAATTAATCTTCTGAGGACCAGATACCCATAAAGAGGCCTCTCTTTAATGCTCCATAATAAAAACCCTCAGTATTGAAATTCAACTGTGACACTTATGCAAGAAAAAAACCAACACGCAATAGTCAAGTGTAACACTGTTCGCTCGAACCACTCAGTATCTGGTCGGGTCGGGGGTGTATGTCTGGTGGCATGTGCGCGACTGCGCCATTATAACCTATGTTGATTGTTTGGCTGCAGTCGTTGGTCGTGGTCGGGTCCGACCAAAACTTACCAAAAACTCTGGTCGGTCCGACTGCTGCGTACGCAAGTTCGGCTGGTGCGCGCGGTTCCACTTACTTACCATTATAAAACTGGCCGCATTACGACTGGTCGTGGTCTGTTGGTCGAGTGTAAGTGCGCGTCTTAGCCTCTAGCGGTAAGTGGTGAACACGCACTACAGCGGCCGCGGCCTCGGCCACACCGAACCGCGACCAGCGACCAGTGTCAGCGACAACACGGCGGCTGGCCGCGCGGGCCAGGTAGTATGTTCTCCATTGTATGCTTCTGGCCGCTGTGTCCCAGTTGCGTATAATGGGACGGTTCGAAGAGATAGCCGTAAACAGTGCATGTGTACAGGCACTACATTTATAACGGTAGAAGAAGAGAGGTATTGGACTACAACCCTATGCTGCAATCAAGGCACTACAAAGAGGACAGTTTTTTACATTCTTTTCTGGAGTTACGGGCTATATGAAGAGAAATTTTTCAACTATACAAGAGAATGTCTGTTGCACTATGTTTTTGATCATGCTACTCAACAAGATTGGCAGATAGTATAAAAAAAAAAAAGGGGGAACTAGACACAACATCAATGCGGCCATGCATAGGAGTGAGAAGAAAACTACTGGTTTACATTAAGGTATGTTTATTTATATTAATTAAATACAAATATAAGGATTATGATATATAAAACTATTTTGACAAAAACCAAGAGATAATCAATTATACTAAAAATCTAGGTAGTAAATCCAAATAACTGAAGTGTGTTTGTTTATTCAGTTGCCATCGAAACATGGTGAATATTGGAGACTCAGCACTGTTTATGTCACATCCACTGTATTCACTAGATGCTCCATTATGATAATGGGGTGAAGTGTGTTGGAGGGAAGGATAGGAGATCCATATGGGGTTTGTGGAGTAGCCTGGAGCGAATTGAGCGTTTACTGCCCAGAGTGAGACGGGTACTGGTAATTTTGATTTTGTGCGATACCCTGTATATTGAAGGTTCTTCCTGCTGGTGTTTAACCTGATTTTGTTCCAGAACTGGCCCATAAGCTGAACGTTTAACTAGATAGTTTTAAGTGTTCGGAATACCCCCCTCTTTTTTAAATCTGAAACTAGAAGACATGAGGAGAACACACTGCTCCTCATCAGATTGTCAGTTCAATTTCACGGTTACGGCCGTTCCTCAGCCGAATCTTTGAGTATTTTTTACCAAATTGTTGTCCCACTTCGTCTTTAGGTTTACGTTTTTTTGCTAAAACCCGCGTTTCATACGGCCCGGTTTGGGATCTGGGTTCGCGGCAGGGGCTTTTAATGTCTAAATGTAAAAGATTCTGTAATTATCGGATCCTGATCGGATCAACATTTGAAGTGTGTGTTTGTGGGGGGAGTGTTGGTGTTTTATAAAATGTAAGGTGTATTATTAAAACATCACGTAAGGTGTTTTCCTGCTCAGCAGCCGAACCACTTTTTACTCCACTCAAGCCTCCCGACTTCTCTCTGGCGTATGAATCTTTGATGTTCTTCCACTTCTTTCTGAAAGGGTCATTACCTGTAAATAATAACAATTTGGTTGTTTCTTTTCAATCTTATAGAGAAGGGTAATAAGTATAATAACACTAAGCTGCAGTAGTATCCTTCGATGTCTAAACGCGGGGATGCTCTTGAGCGATATCTGCTAATCAGGCCTTACCTTTGTAGTTAATCTCGGATAATTGAGAATCTCGGTTAATAGAAAACATTATAGTTGAAAACTAATAGACGGAGTAGTAAATGTAATAAACATTTATAAATTTGTCTTGGAATTAAGAATTTACTGGGTACTAGAATTGATAAAGTGGTTTGATGTTTTAAATTCACATACAAATAAACATATAATCACATTATTTTTTTATTTTTTTTTTTTTTTTTTTTTTTTTTTTTTTTTTTTTTTTTTTTTGTTGAAAGAATTGTTCAAATTGAAACAATAAAACTTTTAAACTATACGGTTCAAAATTGAAATAGGTAGCAGCTCAAACGTTGAAGGGGAGCTTCCCACTCCCCTCATATACTCTGTCGCTACTCAAGGCCAACTGTTGGCGGCTCTCCGGTAGCAACAGAAGATCTCAGTCGAAAGAAGCTCGATTTAATCGCAGTTCACTGAATAATTGAAAAAAAAAATGTGTTTAATACCTCTTTAAAAAAACGCAGTTTTACAAAATCAGCAAAAAATATTTTTCTTAGAAAAATTGCTTAAAGAATAAATTTTTAAATTATAAAAAACACTTCGATTTTTCCATAATTTTGTAAATTTAACCATTTTGAGTGGGGAA
>NW_025788452.1:0-9803 GCF_021130785.1 Homalodisca vitripennis
GTTTAAAAAATCAATCCCCAACTTATACTTAAAAAATAAAATATTTTATATTTTATGAAAAAAATTGTGATTGGAAAAAAAAAGGTTAATGAAAAGGTCCTTTTCTTTTAATTATTCAACTACATACAACTATACTCCGTGTTAAAAAACCATACCAAAACCGCCCTTCTGCTTTGATACAGAGGCTTGGGGGGTTTTTTACGGAATTTTTATTAACATTCCCCCACACTCTTTTTAAAGGTCGGTAAAAAGTTTTGGCTTTCATAGGTCCCCCTTGCCTACCTATGTTAAAAAAAACCCCCTACTTATTATTTACTTTTAATCAGCTGACATAAATTTGGGTTTGATTATTAAAATTCTGTATTTTGTTAAACATTTCTTTACAGTGTATACCCTAGCTTTATTGATATTCAAAAGATAATATAAATTATTTCAATTGTGTTTTTTAAAGGGTAAAAAAATTACATTAGCAAAATTCCCACTCCCCAAAAATATATGATAAGGAAAAAAAATTGTTTAAAAACCGTAAAAAACCAAAACTTTTTTTTTATTTTTCTTTATTTGAATAAATATTGCAAAATATAGTCAAAAAAAACATGGAACATTTACGGAATTGCAAATACTTTGTTCACTGTTAAAAAAAGGACTATTGTGGTCAAGTAAAAAAAACAAAATATGTAAATTACATTATGGGTTCCGATGTGCGAATGCGGTCAAAAAAAGTAAGGAGAATTTTGGAAAAAAAAACCCCCATACTATTAATTTCGATTGGGGGAAAAAAAAATCGGAAGAAGATAAATTTATTATAAGCGTTAATAAGCCAGTCTTAGATATTTTCCATAAACCAAAAATGGCTTTTTTTGGAATCAATATTTACTCCCAAAAAATTATTTCTTTGCGAAATTTTATCCAACCGTATTTTCTATCGGATATTAAAGCGTCTTGGGGTTTATTCTAAATTTTTATTGAAGTCAAAAAAATTAGACAATTCTCTATTATTTATCATGATTCGCAATAATTAAGCATATTTACGAATTTCGTGGAGCTTTTAAAATAAAATGGTAGTTCAAGTTCGTTATCAGGCCCAAATTATAATTGTGAGGGGCTTTAAAAAAAATTTTTTTCTAACAACCATATAGAAAATTTTGGTTTTATAGTTTTTATTAAAATTGGGAATGGACGTTTAATTGATATTTACAAACCTGGTTGTATTTATGTATTGACACAAGGGCGTGGGCCAAAGGTAAAGCTTTTAAAAAGTATACGCTTTTAGGTGGATGAAACTCAACGAAAATTTTCATAAATTTTTCTATGAACAGTGATAACCAAATTTTATCTAATAACGGGTCTAAATCCAAGAAAGTGGGGCCCTTACCAAAAAAGTGTGTAGTGACATGATACATGTTAACCACAATGGGTTTATATGTTCTTTGGAATAAGTTATTACTCTCAACTGTTTATTTTTTCTAAAATGAGAAGAGCAGAGCTGTAAAATAAACCGGATCTGTTAGAGACATGATTCTACCAGAGACTTCAGATATTAGAAAGTAGGAGTTTCCAGAGATCGGGTGCTGACAGTTGATGACATGTCTCAGAAGTCGAGACTTGCCAGAGTCCATGACTTGCCAAGGCCTGGGGCCCCTACCAAAAAGTGGAGGGAATTTATTATTAAAACGGGTAATATAAAACACGTTGAACATATCTTTTAAGATATAAATGTTAATCTTGAACTATACTGAACACGTTTAGACTCAAAGGGGATACAACCAGAGCGATACAGTCCAATAAACACTGTTATGGGAGCGTATTCTGCGAGTGCTTAATAAAAATACTTGAAGCAATTCTTGTGTTCCTTTCATGACTTGTGAATAATGTTCATTTTCTGATAGCTCTTGTGTTAATCTTCATAGTTTTTTTTTTGGCTTTTAAATGTTTAGTAATCTCTATTTTAAGATATGTACATTAAAATATGAGGATTTTTTATTACAAAAATGAATTACCAACCACCTCTTTAAAAACCAAGGTCTCAAAAATGACAATTTAGATATATCATTTAATGAACAGCCTTATGCCAGTTTTTCTCCAGGAGGGATTTGATCTGGCATTTAATTCAAGAACCAAGGGAGAGTGGCGGGCCTAAATGAAACCAAAGGGAAGTTAATTTACTGTACCTCTCTAAGGAATGTCAGGACCTGCTCCTGTTGAAGAGAGGCTTGTATTTTCTAACCGTCAACGAATTCTGCTCCAGAGATCTCACTGTGGGCTACTGAACCGGAAGAATGGAGGCTAGTACAGAGCACAATAATCGTAGGCTCCGTATACTTGCCATATGATGCCATGGAACTCCCCCCATCAAGAGACCTAGAGCTCCTCGTGGAAAAAGCACAAGCCAGACATCAACAAAAATATTTCCAGGTTGTGACGCCAACCCCATCACTTGCTGGATGGGGCAGCACCAACACTAACCCCAGAAGTGAGGCACTTTTTCAATTTCTTCTAAGTAGGGACCATTTATGTGTAATAATGGTAAACGCCCTACGTTCGTAATACGAATTAGACAGGAAGTTATTGATATAAAATCTGCACACAAGGTATACTTGGAAGGTTGATAATTGGCACGTAAGCGAAGAGGCCTCATTATCAGATCACAGGTATATCCGCTTCAACTTGCAAGATGAGGCTGCAGAGGTCCTCAATCGCAATCCCAGGAGGACTGACTGGTTGGGATATAAGTCTGACCTTCAGTCACAGTTGGGATCGGTAGGCGGAAGGGTGCGATGCTTCACAGAAAATAGATCAGATAGCTTCTGACCTGCAGAATGCTATAATCAATAGCTTCCACGACAATTGTCCATTGCGATGGGGGAAGAGTCGAACCAATACTAAATGGTGGACTGCGGACCTCGCTCGCAAAAGGGCTAATGTTAGGAAGCTGCACAATCAATGCAAAAGGGCCGTATCTGGGATTCCTTTATAGAGCTCTAACAGAAAAACAGCCTAGCAATCAAAAAGGCAAAACAAATTTCCTGGAGGCAGTTTACATAGAAGGTAAATGAATTAAGCGCGGCAGCTTGATGCAACGTTTACTAGCCTCAGGTCCAACCGGTCACTTGGGATCTTTAAGGTCCCAGGGAGGTCAATACACTTCCGGGTCTAGTGACAGCCCCCAAACTTCTCCTTGAGACTCACTTCCCTGATTGCATCTTTGAGAATAAACGACACTGGAACGTCTGGTAACCATGAGGCAGGCTCATGTCCAAGAGCTTATCGTGGTAGCTGGCCATTGCCAGAAGGATTGTCACTCTCTCTAAAGCCAAATGGGCAATTTCTAAATTTGCCCTTTAAAAATCTGCAGGAGGGGATGGGAATTTTTCCCGGCCCTGCTTCAACAAGGGCCGGAGAATCTCCTCACCCTTCTATGTGAACTATTCGGGGCCCGAGCCTAGCTTTGGGTACATACCACAAGTCTGGCGTCTCAACAGGGTGGTCTTTATTCCCTAAAAAAAGGGAGAGCGGATATTCTGTCCAAAAAATCTTTTCGTCCCATATTTTATCTTCGTTTCTACTGAAAACATTAGAAAAAAACTGGTGGAGAGGGCACCCTGAGAAAGGGAGTTCTCTCAGACACTCCCCTTCATCGCAACCAACATGCATACCAGAAAGGGGCAAACCCTGTGAATCATGCACTGCACCAACTAGTCAGTAGGTTTGAGGATGCCTGTCCGCCAAGGAATTGGCATTGTGCACCTTTATAGACATTGAAGGAGCTTTTGACAATGCTAAGTTCACTGCGAGGTAAGTGGAGCACAGCGACGTGGCCTCGAGCCAGCTCTGTGCCGGTGGCTTAGGGCCATGCTGTGCTCCAGACGAATCAGGGCCGATCTCAATGAAGAATCGCTTGTGATCGCACCCACAAGGGTATGCCATCAAGGGGCACATGTCACCTTACTGTGGAATCTAGTAGTAGATGGTCTACTTGAGGACCTTACTAACAATGGAATCTATGTCCAAGGATAGCAGACGACATAGTCCTTATGGTACAGGGAAAACATACAAATGTTGTTGTTGATAATCATGAATACCAACCTTCAAAAAATGTACACAACTGGTGTCATCGAGAGGGACTGAAAGTAAATCCCTCTAAGACAGTAGTTGTACCATTCATAGGAAAAAAGAACCTAGAGTCTTTTCCGGGGCTGAAACTCGCATCCACACAGCTTGAGTGGTCAAAGACAGCCCAAATATTTGGGACTGACTCTAGCCCAAATAAGTTTACGTGGAATGATCATCTTAACAATATCTTGCACAAAGCAAAGTGGGCGCTCAGGGACGCCAGGAGACTTGCAGGAATCTCATGGGGCAAAAAACCCCCATATAGCACTATGGCTTTACAAAGCATTTTGTAAGGCCTCAAATCACTTATGGTTCATTAGTCTGGTGGACAAAGGTGAATCAGGTAACTGATAAAGCCAAGCTGGAAAGCTTACAAAGGCTTGGCACAATCTTTGCAACCGGAGCATTTAGGAGCAGTCCCTCAGCGCCCCTCGAGGTGGTTTTAGGACTTCTACCTCTTGATGTCTTTTATAAAAGCTGAAGCGCGTAAGTCAGCTTATCGGCTGATGGTTGCTGACTTGTGGAGGAAGGGGCACGTCTAAAACGGGCACCATCACCGAAACTGTAAACCCAAACGCCTTTTCTCAAATGGTCTCAGACATAATGAGAACGGAGTTCGTATTCAAAAAAACCATTCTCTGTTGACTTCTACTCCAGAGATGAGTGGAAATCGCAAGATAACATTCCCCAACAATAAGAAAGAGCTTTGTCTGGCACGGATGGTTCGCTTATTAAGGGAAAAAACTGGATATGGAGGTTTGTCAATCCCCTAGACTGCGGCGTTTGGGACGGAACTGCTCCATATTTCAAGGCCCAAAATCTATGGGATCCCGGCCCTGTGCCAACCTGGGGGGCCCCACCAAAGGTACCAAGGAAAGACTTGTAATGTCAGACAGTCGGCACTCTTAAAGCTCTTGCTCAACAGCATTTCACCAAGCTTGTGTGGGAGTGCTTTAAAACTCTCTGCAAGCTTGGATCCGCAAAATTTGTAGTCTTGGTTGGGTTTCCGGCCACAAAGGCATAGGTGGCAACGAATGCGCCGAAGAGCTTGCCAAAGCGGAAACAAGCATGCCAACACCCGGCCAAACGAGTTGTGTATAAGAAGTCAGCTGCTTACCAAATATAAACAAATGTCCAGGAAGAACACCGCTTCCGGTGGTAGAGTCACCAGGGACAAGACTCGGCAAAAAGACTGCTGCGATTTAGCTCCGGCTTCACCAGATGGCGATGGGGCTGGGAGGATCAGTTAAGCAAGTGATGCCTTGATCACTGGACACGGCCACTTTAGGAAACCCTAAACACTCTAGGTTTACGAAATGAGGACTCGGAGTGTAGACTTGCAATAAGTCTGAAGAGACTGCAAAACACATAATACTGGACTGTGAGAGACTGGGGGGCAAGGAGAAGGGCTCTTTTCAGTGATAAACAAACCAGGTGGACGTACCAGATGCTAGTATCGGGGGAAAAAACTCTTAGCTAATTAAGGGCACAAAGATGGCTTACCCCTCTAACATCAAAGGGGTACACAATAAGCTCAGGTTGACGTGTGAGGATCTGAGAATCCACCCCAATCACCCCAACGCAAAAAAACATTATATTTAAATACTAGGAATCATTTAGTAACCCTGAAATAGTACTAAAAATAAAGTGCAGTAATCATACAATACCTATTAAATATGCATGCGTGTCATTAGTAGAAAACAGCTGTGGCTTTTTGGTGTTTTTTTTCAATCTAAATAATCATCTAATGTTGAAACATTCCAAGCTTGATTTTCGATCGAAAAATGAAGTAAGGTAAAAAATTTATGATAACTTTAAAAATGGAATATATATGTCGGTGCGCTACAGATATCAAAGATGCAGCACCTCTGGATGCAAAGGGACTGTTTGAAACCTCTATACGTTGTCTTTTTATGGATTGATAACCCCTCCCTGACTAAAACCTCAATTAAAACGTCTTTCAAATGTGGAAACAACCAGCTTCACGTAAAATCCTGCTGGCTGGTGGACATTTTGTTTTTATCACATAAGAACAGTTTTCAACACAAATTAAGTTGTGTTCTTATTGCTAACTAATTTTTTCCCAGAAACATCCCTTTTAAAAACAAACTTAAAAAAAGGAAGAACTTTAATGGTAAGGCACACCCATAAAATGGGATTTTAATACATTCCGTATAATGTAGGTAGATTACAAAAACCATAAATGGAGGGTTTTAGGATCGAATAAGACTTATAAACATAATCGCATTAAATGTAAATAGGGTATCAGAAATATAATTAAATAAAACCAAAAGTACTCATATAAATGCTACGCAAAACTGCAAACAATTTGTAGTAGTCGCTAGGTGCTTTTACCGGGAAGACAATTTTACTTCTAGTAAGTGCGGTTTTAGAATTCTAGTTCTAATTAATATATTCTAGTAAAATAAATATATATGTATGTATATATTCCTAGTAATTATATAGTAATTGGAGATTTCATTTTCTGAAACAAATTAGATAGGAAAGGGTAAGGAAAATAACGTATATTTTTCTCTTTGTTTTTTATCTAGTTTGGTTGAGGTACTTTACTAAATAAGTGCCTAGCATAATTATACTAAATAATGCTACGTAGAATATAGCTTTTTATAGTTATATGGTCATAATGACATCCAGCAGTCCATTTGATTATATTAGTCCTTTACCTTACCTTCAGGCTCTAATACTGTGAAAAATTTAAGATAACAAAATATTATTATTCGAATAAATGAGCAATATCCACACATAACTTCAGTGTAATATTCTAATCTCAGAGAATATATTGAGTTAAATAAACACATCTTAATCTGTGACTAAATTTATGTCAACATAACCTCTATGCTTGTGTTGACAGCAAGCAAGGATTTGTCGCTTGTTTGCTTTGCCTCGGTTTTTTTGTTACATCATGCTATCATGCTGATGTAAATAATATTATAAAGATTCTAGGAAATTCCATTGTACAATGGTATAGTTTTATAAAAAAAAATTGTAACAGACTATATAACTTACGTAACCATTATTATCTATTAATTAATGTAACTGAAAACTGACTGAGAATAAATGTTTTATATATTGCTCTTTATCGAAAGATTAATACGCTAATTGAAGGCGAAATTACTAAATAGCTGATGTAGAATATTGCCTTTTTAAACAATTCTCCAATTGAAAATATTGTAATGACAATTAATTTTCAATTATTGTTTGCTTAGTTAGGTTTATATTTTAGTAGTAAGTTAAAATAAAATGACGTAAACCCTGTAATTGGTATTAATGTATTTGGTAAGTTATAAAAAGCATAAGATGACATAGACTGAGCAAACGGAGAACTGTTGGTAAGGACTGGACTCTGTAATTTACTCTATAATAATATCATCACATTGTAATTGTTGTACTAAAAATTGTTTTTGAGTTTAAGTTCAGAGATTTATTTAGAAGTTATATTATAGTATCATCTGCGAAATAAATAACAATATTATTATTTATTTATTTACAAATATGAAAAATTGCAAAGATTGTTAAAATTTAGAAATGAATTGCTTAAAATTAATTTCAATTGAATATTCCAATTGAAAGAATTATAAATATATAACTGCTTACGAATAGTCGAGAGATTATCTCGGATACTTTATAACAAGGAAGGAATGCATTTTGTTCTTACTTCGAATCTCTCCAAGCACTCACAAGTACAAACTGCTCAGAGCCAGAATCCTAATAACAAGAATTTCCCTCCAAATCTTTTCTTAGTATGTAGGTTCAATATGTACCGAGTGAACATATGTTTCATTGTCCTTGTATTTATTTTCCTTCAACGAACTCTATCCTTTTCTGAAGCTTATCATGCAGTTAAATTAAGTACTTACATAACTTACTAATAACTTACTTATCTTGAATAATAATAATATTTTATTTTAAAAATATAAATGTTTGTTTTTAATGCAGTATACAATTAGTAAAAGCCCTCGGTGGTAGTAGATGATCCATAATGGGAAGGGAGTTGTTGAAAGATAAAGTGTTTTGCCAATATTATTAAAAGTTACTTTGCGGATCATGTTAGTTAATAACGGCTGACGGAAAGGTATCTTTCTCTATTCCTAGAGTTCTGATAACTGTTCCATATTTAAAGTAACAGTTCTAATGTCTAACGATTTAGAAACCGACTGGTGATAGACATTTTTTGTAAAACGGTTTCAGAGACGGGTTTTCACTTACTGCCTAAAACTAATGCAGATCAACTTACAATACAAATAACCAACTTGACACAACTAAAAGTAGGCCTACGCCTAACTTAAGTGATATTTTCTTTATATTATTTGACATTCAGTCTGTTAAAAATAAATTGTTTGAATTGGAGCTCTTTCTGCAGAATATTCAATGTGACATTCTTTGCCTAAACGAACATTATTACATAATTTTTCAAGTTTTTCCAATCTTTCTAAAACATGGTGGAGTATCCATTTATGTGGCAACTAACATAAATTTTGATTTTCTTTTTCTTAATGTCAAGGGGAAATTTTGTGAGGAGCAACAATTTGAAGCTGCGGCGTTGGGGATTCCCAGACCTTAATCTGATTTGGTTGCAGTGTTACCGTGCCCCAAACTCTAACATAAATATTTTTACTGAAAAACTTGAAAAATGTATCTTATTTATTAATAAGTCTTATAAGTACAAAAACAAGCAAAGTTGTAATTGCTGGAGATATTAATATTGACCTAGGAACAGTGATCTTAAGATTAGAGGTTTTCTAGCCCTTCTGATAGGCTAAGGTCTTATGACTTTTTTGTTTAAATTTTGAGCCTACCAACATAACCTTTTTTTGGACAACATAATTACTAATTTTCACTATGAAATGAACTGTAAGGTAAAACAGCCTCATCTACAGATCATTTGGGATTTAAATTTTTTTATTGAGCCCAATATATCACATGGTGGTACCCATGACAGTGCAAAGGGACTGAAATATGAGAATAAACCCTTTTATTCTGAATGATTCCAATGTAAATAGTTTTAAGGGCTTTCAATAAAATTAATTTTTATATTTGCTATTGCCTTTCAATTTGGTTTTAAACATTTGATTTTTTCATGGAAAATTTAAAAACTATTTTGATATTCGCTGTCCAATTAAAAATAAAGCCTACGCAGCCCAATGATGTACCCCGGAACTGGAGTAATGTCTCATTGTTAGATAAGTATGGTTTACTGTTGAGTTGAAAAATATTTGATCAATAAGTTAATCAGTAAAAAGTCCCTTGTTAATCTAACTACAAAAAAACATTTACTTGAGGGTTAAAACAAAATTTACGGTCTAATAAAAGCAAAAAAAAAGGCAAATAAAAATAATTATGAATGACAAATAAAAAGTAAAGCCTTGGCATATCATTAACTTGAAAGTGGAAAGGGTGTCTAAATTTAACAAATAAGTTGATAGGCCTATACCTATTTTTTGTCATGCTTTGAAAATTTATTTTTTAAATGTATGAAGTAGGCCAATGAACAGTACTACAAGGCATATAAATCTCTATCCTATTTATTTATTATTGTCAAATGGAATCACCTCCCCCAAAAGTTTTTAAATGGAAAATTACTGTAGTCATGTAAATAAAATTTTTTAAAAAAATTTAATAATTCTGGCGTAGTATGTCTATGTATGTCTAAATTTTGTTCTAAAAAAGTT
>NW_025788453.1:0-7477 GCF_021130785.1 Homalodisca vitripennis
GGCCCCGGGGATATCTTGAATTTTTAGTATAAACTAATAAAAACCATTTTAAGGCGTTTTTTTAATCAAACGGGGGGTTTTAAAATTCCCCAGGGGGACTATCTGTAAAGGGCGAAAAATTCCCTGGGGGGGTGATTAATTTAAAAGGAGGTTAAGACAAGGGGGGGTTTAATTTCGTAGGAATTGTCTGGTCATAAAAAAAATTCCCGGGGGGTTAAACGTTAGGGGGGTTAATCTCCAGGGGGTTATTGGTAACCAGGATTTCCCGGGGGGGGTTAAGAGATTTGGTGACTGGTAAAATTCGGACATGAGGTCATGGCGGAAATTCCCTGGGGGGGTTTAATGTTACGGGGGGGGTTAACACTCGGGGGGTTGAATGTACAGGAGGTTATCGGGGAAAACCGGAAACCCCCCCGGGGGGGGGGGGTTAATATTACCGGGGGTTAAGACACATTGGGCTTTTTTAGGGGTATTGTGTCTGTGAACATAATAAATATTCCCCTGTCCCTATCTATATTGACGCTTAGCTAACGCTCACCAACTCCCGAAGTCACTAAAACCTTTTCTGTAGACACTGATTTCCTAAAATCCCGTTTAAATTTTTTTGAGTTACGACCAACCGTTTACCGCTATCAAGCCCGGAATGTAAATTTTTAGGCGAAAATGTCCAAATTTTCACTTAATCGCGTTTCGGTAAACTAAGGGAAATTTAGTAAAAAGTCATGGACCTTTTTTGTAGGTCATCTTATTTCCTAAATAAAACTTAGTTTATTTTGACCTCCGCCCAATGGTTTCCCGCTATCGACCCCAAAAACAAAATTTTTCCCCGTAAAAGTTACAACAAAATTGTACATAATCACGTTTTTCGGCCAAACCAATCGAGATGGGAAAAGATTACGGACCTTTTTGTAGATCGCGCAATTTGCTAATTTGTGGGTCAATCAGATTTGAGTAGCCCAAAGGTTTTTGGGCCCCGCTTTTGGCTTGAAACTTATTTTTATCGAAAAAAAAACTCTGGAATTTCAAATGTTTTGAGGTTTTTTCGCTTAACCATGGAAAAATAGAGCAAAAAATATTAGACCTTTTTTTTTTCACTTCATTCCTGACTTTTAATTTTCCGTCGATCCGAGTGCTCCACGGTTCGCCCCCTATCGGGCTTACAAAAAATGCCGCAGGGGTGAAGAATGCGCGATTTTTTGAGAATGTTTTGAGGGGTTTGAAAATGAAAAAAATTTCACTTTTCGGGATTTTCCTCCTGGTGGTTACACGTGGAAAGCTAAATTCTGTGTACCCAAAATTTCAAGTCTCTAATCATCTGGAAGTGAGTAAGTTTAGAATTTGTATACGTGAAGGTCAGTCAGTCAGTCAGTTTACACATGCGGTTGGTATAGATATTAGATTTTTTTAAAAACCGTTAGAGATATGACAAAAAGTGACTGGACCTTTCTTGTCGGAAATTTAATTTTGGTCTTTCGAGTGTGCCCTCAGATCTGTTCTACGACCTATGGTTTAGCCAGAGAAATGAGCTCGGGAGAAAAGTCTGCACGGTCAGCTATCTTGAATTGTTTAGTATAAAATAATAAAAAACGACCTCAATGGCAGAATTTTAAAAGTCGAACAGGGGGTTTAATATCACCAGGAGGACTATCTATGTCAAGGCGAGAAAAATTTCCCTGGGTGGGGTGATTAATGTTAAGGAGGTTAAGGACAAGAGGGGGTTTTAAATTTCGTCAGGATATTGTCTGGTCATATGAACAAATTTCCCAGGGGGGTTTAACGTTAACCGGGGAGATAAGTCCTCCAAGGGGGTTTATCTGGTTCATACCAGGATCTTTCCCGGGGGGGGGGGGGGTTAAGAGATTTGGTGACTGGTTAAAATTTCGGGACCCATGAGGCTCATGGGCAGGAAAATTCCCCTGGGGGGGTTTAATGTTACCAAGGGGGGGTTTAACACCATCAAGGGGGTTGAATGTACAGGAGGTAATTCAGGTTCTCATTCACCACCAGGAAATCCCCGGGGGGGGGGGTTAATATTACCGGGGGTTAAATGACACACTTGGGCCTTTTTTTAAGGGTTATTGTGTTCTGTGAACATAATAAATATTCCTCTGTCCCTATCTACATATTGACGCTTAGCTAAACGCTCAGCCAACTCCCGAGTCACTGAACCTTTTCTGTAGATTCACGTGATTTCCCTAAAATCCCGTTTAAAATTTGTTTTGAGTTACGACCAACCGTTTAGCCGCTTATCCAAGCCGGGAATGTAAATTTTTAGGCGGAAAAATTGTCCAATATTTTCACTCTTAATTCGCGTTTTGACGGTCAAACATAAAGGGAAATATAGTTAAAAAGGTCACTGGACCTTTTTAGTACGGTCATCTTATTTCCTAAATAAAACCGTTGGTCTTATTTTGACCCCGACCAATGGTTTTCGCCGCCTATTCGACCCCCAAAAACAAAAGTTTTGCGTAACAAAGTTTTACAACAAAATTGGTACATAATCACGTTTATTCGGCCAAACCAAATTCGAGATAGGGCAAAAGATTTACTGGACCTTTTCTTGTAAGATCGCGCAATTATTTGCTGAATATTGAATGGGTCAATCAGATTTGAGGCTACGACCAACGGTTCGGCCGCTATTTGGGGTTGTTGAAACATTATTTTATTTTATCGAAAAAAAAACTCTAGGAATTTCAAATGTTCGAGCGTTTTTGATCGCCTTAAACCAATGGAAGATAGAGCAGAAAAGACATTAGACCTTTTTTGTAGTTCACTTCATTCCTGACCGATGAATTTTCCGTCAGATGTCCGAGCAAGCTTTCCCACGGTTCGCCCGCTGCTATCGGGTTTACAAAAAATGCCTGCAGGGAGTGAAGAAATTGCGGCGATTTTTTTTCGGGAATTTTTTTTTGAGGTGGTTGAAAATGAAAACATTCTCACTTTTCGGGAATTTTTCCTGGGTGGTTACACGTGGAAAGCTATCTGTGTACCAAATTTCATACGTCTCTAACTCATCTGGAAGTAAAGGTTAGAATTAGTATAACGTGAGTGAGTCAGTCAGTTCAGTTTTACACATAGCGGGTTTGTATATATAATTAGACTCGCCTTCGGCCTCGCCTGGGGTGGCTAACGCCCCCAGGGCCCCATTTGGGTGTTGGCTAAAATTCGGGGGATAAGCTAGTGTTTGGTGATTAGTTCTAAATTCAGAACGTGAAGTTTCGAAATTTAAGTATCCGTTCTCGAGAATCTTACAGGTCGTAATGCTTCGCTAGACAGGCTCAGCCAAAAGATGTGTGGTGTTATAATATTAATCAATTGATGTGGTACAAGAGTTAAGTTAGTGTTCGTGAAGGCATTTGGAGACAAGAAGAATTTTGGAGTTTTAAAAAACCAAAGTCAGAGGAGGTATGTATAAACCATAGTTTAATTTTCCAGGATTTTAACCCAAACTTTTGAACTTTGAGGGCGTTATTTTGCTGGCTGTAACCGTTAGGAGATACGTGAAAAAGTGACTGGACCTTTCCTTGTCGGAAATTTAATTTATATCTTTCGAATTGTGACCTCAGATTTTGATCTACGACCTATGGTTTAGCCAGGAATGAGCTCGGGAGGGAAAAGTCGTGCACTGGTCAGCGTATCGTTGAATTTGTTTAGTATACAAACATAATTAAGAAACCAACCTTAACGGCAGTATGTTTAAGTCGAACCAGGAGGTTTAAATATCACTCGTCAGGAGACTAGCTAGTCAACAAGCCGTGTAATTCCCGGGGGGGGGGGAGCTTAAATGTTAAAGTTGGTTTAAGAACATCAGGGAGGTTTTTAACTTTAGGTCAGGAGGTTATATGGATCTGGTCATATGAACAGGAAATTCCCGGGGGGGGGTTAATGTTAGCAGCGGGGGTTTAATTGACATCACGTGGGCCTTATTTTTTGAGGGTGTTGTGTCTGTGAACATAATAAAAAACACTCCTGTCCCTATCTACTAATTGAAGCTTCACTAACGCTCAGCCAGAACTCCCCGGACGTGGAGGGGGTTTTTAGTCACTCTGTAAACATAGTAATACAAGGTCCATAGCTGGAACCCAGCATGAAGCCGCACTAATTTTATAGTTGACAAGATATTAAAACCACCTAAAATTGGACCGAGACAAAGAATTTTGCCCTTTTTAGAGCATTTACCAGGCTTACGGAAAGATAAAACGGACACGAAAGCTACTGGACCTTTTTTTGTTGATTTTTATCAATTCAGCTAGTTATAAAATGTTTTACATTTAGGGCCTACGGCCAACGGTTTCGGCCACTATCGAGCCCGAAATGTTAAGTTTTTAAGTGAAAAATTTTTTCGACATAAATCACTTTTTTTACACCCGGCTAAACCATGGAAGATTAGAGTAAAAAGGTTCACATGAAACTTTTGTGTAAAATCGCAATATTTTGTATTAAAAATCAAATTTTTTTATTCTCCCCTAGAACTAAGAAATTTTTGTCTGAAATAGGAGTCCCAGAAAACAAGTATTTCGCACGTAAAAACTAAAAAAAATCGATACTTTAAAACGCGTAATGCGGCCAACCGTTGATGATAGGTCAAAATGTTTATTTAACCTTTTTTGTAGATACACGCAATTTGCTTAAATCCCATTGAAAATTTGTGTTTGAGGCTACGAGGACCGAACCGTTTTAAGGCCGCTATCGAGCCCGAAAGGAAAATTTTTGGGCGAAAAATTTCTAAAATATTTTAATCCAATACTCGTTTTGCGGCCAAACCGATGTGAGATATAGCAAAAAAAAAGTCAACTAGACCCTTTTATGATAGATCACTTCATTCCTGGACCATGGAATTTTTTCCCGTCAGATTGAAGCTAGCTCAAACGGATTCAACCCGGCTATTCAGGGCTTCAAAGGGGAAGCCTGCAAGGGCAAAAACATGGGTCCGTTCTTTCGGAATTTTTTTGAGGGGTATCAAAAGTTAAAAAAATCCGGTTTTGCAGACTTTTTTCCTTTTCCCCGGTGTGTTTGAAGATTACTTGCGACGTGCGTTGCAAAATTTCACGTTTCCAGCCACCTTCTGGAACTAGTTAGAATTAATAAGATTAAATGTTCAGTGAGTGAGTGAGTTACACATGCGGCTGTATATATGTAGGACTCGCCCTTCGCTCGCTGCTGGGGGGCTAACGCCCCCAGGCCCCCATAATGTAACGCTTTGCAAATTCGGGGATAAGCGGGAATTTCGGGGACAGGAGGGAATTCGGCTGTTGGTTAAAATTCGGGACTAGTTTTTTCAAGTTACGTGTCCCCTGCAATTGTCCTTTCCTCGTGGGAAAAACGCAATTATCAAACAATAATTAGTGCTAAAACGTGGGTCCTACAAAAAAGCTGAAATAGTATTTTCTCTGTACTCTCCCCTTGGTTAGGCCGTTAAAACGGGATTTATACGAGCGAAATTCTTGTAATTTTTACGCGAAAATTCAAAATTTCGGGTCAGTTTATAGTTTTGTTAGTTTGTCAATGCCCCAAGGACCCCACCCATGAATTGTAACGCTTGGCAAATCTCGGGATAAGGCCCGGGAAATTCGGGGACAGGAGGGATTCGGTTGTTGGTAAAATTCGGACTTGAGGTTTTCACTTCCCCCCTAAATGATCTTGATTTTTTTATAGTATAACGCATAATAAAAAATCCGACCTTAAAAGGCAGTATTTTTAGGTTATACAGTTTGGTTAAATATCATCAGGGAATTATTTAAGTCATCGCCAGGAAATTGTCGGGGGTAAATATTACCGGGGTTAAGAAAATCAGGGGGTTTAAGTTATACCTCAAGGAGATTATCTGGTCATAAAGCAGAAAAATCCCGCGGGGGTTTAATGTTACCGTGGTTTAGGACATCAGGGGGTTTAATTTTAAACTGATCAGTTTATCTATTCATGCCAGGAAATTCTCTGGGGGGGGGTTTAATGTTACCGTAGGTTAAAAACATTCAGGGGGTTTCATTTACTCAGGATTTTATCTAGAAATTGAATGGAAAAATTCCCTGGGAGGGGGTTTAATTTACGGGGGGGTTAAGACATCAGGAGGGTTTAGTTTACTCTGGAGGTTTTTCTGGTCATATAGAAAAATTTCCCGGGGGGGGGGGCTGATGTTACGGGGGTTAATGACACATGGGCCTATTTTAGAAGGTGTTGTGTCTGTAAACATAATAATAATTCACTTTGTCCCTATCTCTATTGACGCTTAGCTAAACGTTCAGCCAATATCTAATGTGGGGTGTATTCACTCGTTAACGGATTAGCGGTATTTTGGGGAAAGTTTATGTCTGAGCATCAGAATTAGGGATCTTGGGGTTAAAAGAAGACCCATTTTATCGAATTTTCCAGATTTAACCAAAAATTTTGACTTTAAGGGCATTTTGCGGCCAAACCGTTAGAGATACGAGAAAAAGTGACTGGACCTTTCTTGTCGAAAATTTAATTTTGTCTTTCGATTATGCCATCAGATTTAAGCTACGACCTATAATTTAGGCAGTACAGAGCTTAGGCAAAAAACTGGGACTGGGCAGTTAAAAAATTCACGTAAAACATAAAAATCAATACTTTAAAACGCGTTATGGCAGCCAAAAACCCTTGAGGATAGGGCAAAAATTTTTACTGAGCTTTTTTGTAGATCACATTATTTGCTAAATCCTGTTGAAAATTTTTTGAGCAACGAGCAACCGTTTAGGCCGCTATCAAGCCCCGAAAGTAATTTTTTAGGCGAAAATTTCCAAAAAACTTTTCACTTAATCGCATTTTGCGGCCCAAACTAATGGAGATAGAGTAAAAAAGTCACTTGACCTTTTATGTAGATTCACTTCAATTTCCTATATCTAACCTGTGTTTTATTTTGCCCTCCGACCAATGGTTTCGCCGCTATCGACCTCAAAAACAAACTTTTCACGTAAATTATTTACAAAAGAATTGCACATAATCACGTTTTTCGGCCAAACCAATGGAGATAGGGCAAAAAGTCACTGGACCTTTTCTGTAGATCGCGGGGCCCAATTTTTCTAATTTGATGGGTCAATCAGATTTGGGGCTACGACCAACGGTTCGGCCGCTATCGGGCTGAAACATTTATTTTTATCGAAAAAAATTCTGGAATGTCAAATGTTCGAGCGTTTTTGTCGCATAACCACGGAAGATAGAGCAAAAAGTCACTGGCCTTTTTTGTTTGTTCACCCATTCCTGACCTGAATTTTTGTCAGATCCGAGCTAGCTTAACGGTTCGCCCGCTATCGGGGGTTTCAAAAAAGGCCTGCAAGGGTGAAAAATGCATGAATTTTCTCGAATTTTTTTGAGGGGTTTAAAGTAAAAAAGTCCGGTTTTTTTTTAGACTTTTTTTTCCGGGTCATATTGTGAAAAGGGACCTGCGTGCCAAATTTCAAGTTTCCGCACTTCTAGAAATGTTAGAATTTGTACTATATATCAGTGAGTGAGTCAGTTTTTC
>NW_025788454.1:0-11357 GCF_021130785.1 Homalodisca vitripennis
GTTAATTTGATCAAAGATCATTGTATGGCCACAAAACGTTAATATTTTTTCCCGTAAGGTTTATTTTCATCCTCAAACACCATACTCTATTAATAAATGACATTATTGTAGGAAGCTGTACACTGAGATTACGTGATATTTTTCAGAGCAAAACTTGTCAAGTAGGGTATTCTTCCGGGTGCACAAATAATTGTTGGATCTTAACTACGCGCAATGCGCTGTTTTCCTGATTGGGAAGCGCAGTCTTGACCGTCCCTACGTGATCTACGTATTGATCACATGAAACCAAGTTTTACTAATTACAACTATTATTAGAATGTTTATGAAAAATAATCTTTATGTTATGGAAAAATATTGTCCTTATGGACTTACCCATATTCCTTTAACTAGTTTGGTTAGTGGACAACATTACCTAAGAGATTTTTGAAGCGCCAGTGTAAATAAATTAAACCAATTTCAAAAACATCCAAGCTTACCTTTACAAAATCGTTTCAATGATATATTACTCGTATTCGTAAGTTCATAGACACATGTTATTTTTAAGATTCTATTCCAAATCACCCCCCTACACCATTCTTAGATCTTATCCCAAACACTAATGTCACTAAAGATTTGTTTTGGGTGAGAAGTAGGGTTGTACATGTTATTCACCCAAAGACCAGGTTTCTGAGTCGGCCAAATTCAGGTTTACTCCGCATGATTGCAGGAGAGCTTGTAAGTGAAATGTAATTTGTGATGTCGTTACTTCTGGTGTGTGTTCAGACCACTTCAAAAAAACTGATGAATTGTTTATTATCAATTTGGTTTGAAACACGCTATACCAAAATTATGAAAAACCGAATTAAGTAGATTTCAACCACTCCAGCTTAAACGCCTATTGCTGCTATTATACGTAATTTTAATATAGTGGCCAATCCATAACCGGATATTATGATATTGCTTACTGATCAGTAATCTCAACCATTAGCTTTGCTACCTACATATCCAATCAACACACCGCCACCCCCCCCCCTCATCGTTTCATTTTATACACACTAAAAAGCACGCAGTCCTACACCTTTTGTGTCATAGGGGGTGGTTTGGGCGGGGGCCAGTGGGGGGGGGGGGGGGGACAAGGTTAAACCGGCAAAACCACATTGTTTACTAGTTAATTAGTAAATACGGTGTGCACATATAAGGATATATAAATAGACCATTCTATAAAATTAGAAAATGTTTGTAGTTCAAAATGTGAACAACAGGACTTTTAGCTTCACATCAGCACACCATTACCCCGTTGTTTTCTACGACCAGTAAACAATTATTCCCCAAAATAATTTAAAAATGTCCTCACTGCCTTTGGTGATTTTAATCGCTGGAATTTTATACCCAAATTTTTTTAAAAGAATGCGTTGGTGGGAAGTTTGATGTTTCTCTGTTTTTTATATTATTTTTGGGATGTATTTAAGGTCAAAGATTAAAATTAAGATGCATATCAAACCTGTGTATGGGTTGTAATATCCCAGTTTTCACAAGAAAAGATTGCCAATGAAATAGATTGGACAGTGACAAATAAAGAGATCAATTAAATGTGTTTCGAAACTGATCGCCTCTGGTTTATATATAGCGTCAATGATATTTTTTGGGACTAAACCATTTGAATAGAGATTATGAACAAATATCTTAAAAATCATGGTAATCATACAACTAAACTAAATTTTTCTCAAAAGTGGAAGTAAAATCCTCCAAAAAAAAAATATGTAAAACCACTACGTCTTTTATGCTAAAAAGTATTTTTCATCCCTGAGGAGCATTATCCTTTCCCATAAGAACTATCGCTTGATAAGGATTGCGGTAAATTTTTTATTTTTGAAATTTTAAGTCTTGACTTGTTGGATTATGTTTAAAAAAGGAATTCAAATAATGACATCATAATCAGGCCTAGTGGATCATACGTGTTTCTTTAGAGTTCACAACCTGAGCAAGAGGCAATCTCAAAACCATTATTAGGACCGTTAATAAATGTATGATTTTTAAGCATAACTCAAAAAGTTTTACATTTGTTCTTAGCTACAACAGTTCCCAATATTATCAAGCGGGGGACGGATTTTTTAAATTACATCTTATAGCCTATACGTGTGCTCCTGTGTGTGTGTATGGTCTAGTGTAAAAGTAAAGTGTAATGGTTTTATTTTAAAGAGGCTATGGTTAGCAACTTAAAAAAAAGACCCTCTCCTAAACACTTACAATTGGAGGACCAACGGCCTAAAGGTGACTTTCCGAAACCTTGCGAGGAACAGGGATCTACTCATGCACGGGTCCATACCAATATAAACAGCAGCCACATCTCGAACCTTACTTGATCCGAAATCAAACATTACATACATCGCGAATAACCCGCCGTACCGGGCCTACAACTGCGCCATTGGCTGTTCGGTGATTTGCGCTCGTGATTCTCCTAAATCGTATACATTGGTTAATAAATTACACTAAAAAAACAAAAAAAATATAAGTCAATTAGAATAAAGTTATAAGTTATAAAGGGTTCATAAAATTTTAAAAGCTGGCTTGTACTATCGATCCTTCCCAGCGACCTTTAGGAACAAAGTTATAAAACTCAACCCAACAAAGCTTTTACGACCTTATTTTTTAATTCCTTTAGAGAATTATGTTTTAAAGTTCTAATTTTTAAAAAGACACGATGGAACTACGCATTTCAAAACATGTTTTTAGTTTAAATTCAGGCAAAAATTTTGTGTTGGTTTAGTTTCCGAGAAAAACTCCCAAAAATGAGTTAATAACCACCGCATAGAATATTTTTTAACATATACACTTACACAAACTAAAAAATAAAAAAAAAGGATTTCCCGTATGCGGTATATTAATTCAATAATTTTTTTTACAATCATAAGTCACAAAAATTCTACGATTAAAAACAAGGAGAGAAACCGTGGGCCCACGGTGTTTATGAAGTTTAAATATTTGGTTCTTTATAGGCGTAAAAGACCCATTCCTACAACAGCTGGGCTCTTGTTCCTTCAATAACATAAAAAACACCAATGTAAGATGAGTTTTGTTCTTCTAAATAAGATTTGTCGTGAACGGGTAAGAAGTGGACATACTGGCAGCTCTATGACGTACACCTACTGAGTGAGATGGTTTCGACACCTGCTCCCTGATCTTCCTGATATGATGACGTCGTGTGCATTGGCCGGCGCGGCTCAGATGTTTGTTTGTCGCCGGGAGGCTCGGCTCAACCACAACAAACACATGTGGCGGCATGTGGCCAGCCCACCACACGAGGCCGTGTGGTGTTCCGCTCGAGGGGGGAAAAAAAAATTAGGGGAGGTCAGTCAGACCAGAACCCAGCCTCCGACTCTGACGTTTTCATCTTCCTGTCTACACGTAGTTAGCCTTCGAGGTATGTCAAGGAATGATATCATCTCTCTGTTTAAAATTTGGTTAGTACCATTGTATTTTGATTATACCTAAAGCTTTATCTTTCACATATTTTCCCCAACTTTATTTGCGACCGTACTATTGAACAGAGATGTACAACGGAAGTGATTTTCTTCATTGCGGTCGTTTCTGTCTGAGGCGTTTCACTGCAATATTTGACACTACTGAAAATAAATCAATTAGTGTGGTGATAATTGTGTATGGTTTTCATTAAACCACTGTTCGTGCTAACACATTCGTAATTGTTCACAATTGTTGATTTAATTATTGGTATACCTGCGTGTTTATATTCTATAAAAGATTGAGACGCAGTCTCTTAGGCGCGTTTTACCACCAAAGTTGACAACTATATGTTGACAAGAGATTGTTTTGTAAGAAAATTACTGACAAGAATGATATTTTCTGACAACCACTTCGTTTTTTTTTGTCTGAAGTGTTTCACGCAATATCAAGTCACCAAGCTGAAATAAAGCAATTAGTATGGTAGATAAATTACTTTCTTACCGTTCTTTACGGGTTTTCATTAAACCACTGTAAGTGTAACAACATTTCATTAGTTTTTTCACATATTATTTTAATTATTGTAAACCCCGCTTTTGTTTATATTTCATAAAATATTTAGTCGTTAGTTCTCTTACGGCGCTCTAAACACCGAAGTTTGACAACTAACATGTTGACATAGAGATTATTTGTAAGTAAACTAAAAGTTGTCAACTATAATTTTTCTTCTAAAAAAATTAGAGCAAGTGGAGATAAACTACGTTGTTCTTCTTCAAATTTAGATCAATAAAAGTGGAGTTAACAATTGCGAAAGAGATTGGCGGGGAAAGTTTCAGGTGTGTAGTGTCAAAGATGTCGGGAACGAAGGAAGGCCGCAATTGAAATTGCCGCGGGCTCCACTATGTGTCTTGGTTGCCGTCGTTTTAATTTAGTTGTTCGCCGCCATTTTTGTATCTTTACCAACATTCCGCGAGAAACCTTAATTTTTACTGTGATCAATGAGTGTAAAAATGCAAGCGAAAAACGAATAAAAACTGACTCATTTGTAGCGATAATATGTTATAAAACCAAAAACAAGCAGAAATTAAATATGTTTTTTGTAGTAGAACAAATATAAAATTGGACTTATATTGCCAAAATTGGCGCCATTTGTTAGATGGCGGAGAGTAATATTTTCCTACGAGATAGACTGGTCGCCACAACGTGAACAGCGCACGTGATAATGCTAATCTTGGATTTTATAACGTAATCTAATTTTTAACATGGACATTCCATTCTGTTTACTATACAGTAGATATTGTATGCCATTGGTCACGAAAAAACCGACAGAGATTCACAACATAGATTTTGTGTATTAATTCCATTTTCTATATTTTTTTGTTTTGGTCACTAAATCAACCAAGAATTCTCGATTGTCTAAACTAAAAAGTTGTTACGTTTGACCAATTTTAGTTGAAATTAAATACAATCTTAAAATTACAATTTAATTAATTTAAATATAATGGCAATAAAAGGTAATCGTCGATTAACGACAATTTTACACGAGACATAATAACATTTAATAGCTTCCTTTGTTAGATAGGTTTTATTATTTTGACGATGGAGAGATTGCTGAAGGGACAACAGCATTTTTCCAGACATTTGCCATCGTTTCAGTGAAAGCAAAAAATCAAGTAACACTACGTTTTCGAGATCTGCAATCTGATCACTTCTTCAGGTAAATAAAGCTAACTTAACACATAAATTTCAGAAGTAAGGTTAAAATAAACAAAATTCATACCAGAAGCGTTGGTAACAACACGACCTAAGCTCGGGAAAAACAAACCACCACCATCGTTTGTGTGTCCAACTTCACTAACTCTAAAAACATTGCACTTAATCTAAAAACTAAACACAACACGAACTAATCATTACAACACTGAACTACAGTACATACACGTCACAATTACGTCTGAATTCGTCGACTACCAACCACCTACGACTCGGACCTTGGTTTCATTAATATCCCTATTTAGTCTAAATGGTATTCCAGTGGTTATCGTTAGTAAAATGTACTAAGCTTTGAGGAAAAAAATATTATATTCCTGTTAGTATGCAAGCAATGTGGTCAAGCCCAGGTTTAAATCAGTAAGTTAGAGAATTTCATGTTAGCTTGTTTTAAAAGGGCTTGATCATTATGAAAATTCTACGAATAATCTTGAAACCTTCGATGAGAATTGAAATAAACTCGTAATTAAGGTTTTAAGAACAATTTGCCTTGTTCGACATTTTGTTCCGTTGTCGTGATATAAATGTATATGTGCATGATCATTATGACAATTATATGAATAATCATGAAACCTTCGATGCGAATTGAAATAAACTTTGCTAATGAGTAACGTTTTTAAGAACAATTGGTCTTGTTCGACAGTTTGTTCCGTTGTCGTGATATAATGTATATGTGCATGATCATTATGACAATTCTATGAATAATCATGAAACCTTCGATGCGAATTGAAATAAACTTTGCTTATGAGTAACGTTTTTAAGAACAATTGGTCTTGTTCGACATTTTGTTCCGTTGTCGTGATATAATGTATATGTGCATGATCATTATGACAATTCTATGAATAATCATGAAACCTTCGATGGGAATTTGAAATAAACTCGTAATGAGTAACGTTTTTAAGAACAATTTGGTCTTGTTCGACATTTTGTTCCGTTGTCGTGATATAATGTATATGTGCTTGATCATTATGACAATTCTATGAATTATCATGAAACCTTCGATGCGAATTGAAATAAACTTTGCTTATGAGTAACGTTTTTAAAGAACAATTGGTCTTGTTCGACATTTTGTTCCGCTGTCGTGATATAATTTATTCCTGGTGGAGGCTATTTCCTCAGGGAATATTTAATACGACGAGGGGAAGGAAGCAAGATTCTGCGTTCCATTTCCCAGCCATCTGTAAAATAATACAACGTTTCAGTAAATTGTCACCATTTGTCCGCCGATTGTGCTGTCACCAGGCCTGACATTGCTCCTGGAATGGGGGCTTGAAAACACAGTTTTGCGAAATTGGAAATTTTATTTTTTCCCTCATTTTGACGTTGTAAGTCTTGTTACAGACAACTGTTTTGCAGAAGATTTAGTTCGTTCTAAACAGAACGAAATACACTGATGTATAATATTTCTTCTTTATTCAATCTTTAACGGATTTTGAAATTGGATTAGAGTATTTTTAGTGCATCAGTTACATTTAATTTTCATGCGCGTTATTAGGACTTATAGAAAACACGATATTTCTTTGTTTTATTCGCAGTGCTCTAATCAGTGTTGCTTTAGTAATTAGTGCATAACTTCCAATTGCCTAGATTGTTCATAATCAGAGTGATAAAAACTAATTGTTATGGTACTTGCAACCGTTGAACTTTTGTTTCAGTTGCAATCAACTTCCTTAATAACTCGGCCTTGGCAATACTAGTATCTAGAGTTTCGAAATATGTTGGGGCTCTAGAGTTTCTAATCTGCAAACATATCTCTAAACCTGAGCATTATTCAGCTACTTCAGCTTGCCATTACAGCCCTTAGTTTAGAAAAGGGGGTTTCACCACCGAATGATCACTAGGCAGCTCCGAATCCTTGAAGCTTAGAGATTACAAATTTTTGATAAAGTTGATGTATATCTAATATAGGTTTTGAGTCTGGTAAAAGAAGGAAAGGGCAAAAACTTTATTTAGTGTATATTTGCCATTCATATTGAACCATTTGTTTTTACTCTGTTAGAAACTGAATGGAATATTTGAACAATGATAGCAATGGGGTTGAAAAGGAATGGTACGAAGACAACTGGCGCCAGCATTATTGATCCCTTAATTCCTGAACGTTGGTTTTGTGGGTGGCCCGTATGACTCCTCAGACCTCAGCAACTCTTTCTTTTAAAATCTCAAAACGTCTCTAGCAATCAAAACAAAGCTAGGAATATTAAATTGTCAGATATTTTACCTGCAATTCCTTGTGTATTGAATGGATGAAGCCGTGACGCACCACTGCCTACGTTGAAGGCTAGTGAACGACAATAAAAAAAAACCCGAGAAAATTTAAGGGGTCCAGCGTGAGTTACCGTACACTGGCAGTTAATGTCTTGTTAAAATGTAGATTTTGGGAGGCCAAAACAATGGAGTATTGTCGATTCTAGTGGCAGACGTTCGGAGTGATTTATTGCCGAGGGTTCGGCGACGTGGAGAGTCGGGTATTGATCACGTCTGGCTGCTGGGAGGGTCGTGCAAGGGTGGTGCAGACAGGGTGGTTCACGGTGGTTACCGCCAGCGGTCAGCTGCGTGTGTAAATACCTAGTGGCCGAGGGTGCTAGTGGTGGTGTTTAATGCCTCAGAGGGATGATTTTGCCTTGATGATCGATAGAGTCGTAACAAAAGTCCTTACTCTCGCACGAGCTCCAATTTATAGACTTGTCCCCTTGAGTTTTGATCTATACTTAAAGTTAACTTGAGTTTTACAATCAACTTAAAATAGCAGGTGCCCATCTTAGGAACACACGTGTTCTTTCACCACAATGTCTTCACCTTCTTCTCAATTTGTTAGTAATCTTTGATTTAGTCATTTTAATAGAAAAGGAACAAAGCCAGGGTATTTTATTCGGGGAGGTGGGCCAATACGAGTGATTTTTCCCATAGTAAGGTAAATGCAGTCAAACGCACTTTGTACCTTACAAAGTTCATGACCCGTTTCAATGTTGAGAACAATCTTTCAGCAGTAGATGTCAATAATAGGGAATTATTCAAGTAATAATAATCGTTTGCTAAAAAAGTAATTGAAAAGGTTTTGGGGGTTTCCGGACCCCTTGAACTCCCTCGCTGGCTATGTTCTTGTAATTGGATGAAGTTTGTTACATATCGAAACCATTGGATTTTATGGACACTTTTAAGATACACACGTTTTTTCCTTTGTTGGAAATGTATTTTTTTGCTGTTTTACATCGTTCAAAAGAAGGGAAGAATGACCTCAGTCTGTCAGTCTCTACCTTTTAAAATACTGTACAATATTTTCTATGTATTAATCAATCGATTATGTTCGAATATACCAAATCTGTCCCTATTTATGGCCAAGAAACGGTTCAGGTAATATATAAAAATACTGGATTTCTGATTACAAAAAATGAACGCGTTTGAGATTTGTAAACTAGAATTTAAGTGTTGAGTAGATCATTCTCCACTGACTTGGAGTCAACCTTTCTAACTTAATTAGACGACAAAAACAATTAAAAATTGTGTGTCTGCGAAAACATTTTCTCTTGCACATAATTTACTTTAAAAAATACACATTTTTATAGTTAGAAAGGTAGTCAGTAAATCAAATAGTACCTTTTTATCAGTATAAAGCTAATTGATTACCACATAAATGGAGAAGAGTGTTCACAATCAATGTTAATCAGATTTCAGCAAAGTTACCATCATACCAATCTTCAACGTTACGCTTCTTCCTAAGTACCGAAGTGGTGCTCATGGTCTGAAGTCTTTTTTCCACATTTTCACCAAGAGCATATACGAAAGTAGAAGAATGAAGTTCAGTTACGTTGTTGAGCAATAACAAACATTGAGTGCTCTGAGTTGTAGACAAGATCCAAGCCGAGGTTTGATACCCGTGATGAAAGCCAAGACAGGCACTCTCCTGAGGGCACCCAAGCGAGGCCGGCCAGCAAAGGTTACGACAGTGACATCGACATCACATTGTCCTGGTCTGGTGGCGTGGACGGGTCATCCTACAAGGCTGGCCTCGCCTCACTTAAGCTTTCCGTTCAGCCTTCAGTGTCCTCCTGTTGTTGTCAAATTACCCAGCATAAAGGCTGATAATCAAACATAATCTGCTGTAAATGTGCTCTAGTCGCGTGGACGGGTCATCCTACAAGGCTTGGCCCTCGACTCACTTAAGCTTTCCGTTCAGCCTTCAAAGTACCTCCTGTTGTCAAATTACCCAGCATACAGGCTGATAATCAAACATAATCTGCTGTAATGTGCTCTAGTCGCGTGGACGGGTCATCCTACAAGGTTGGCCCTCGACTCACTTAAAGCTTTCCGTTCAGCCTTCAAAAGTACCTCCTGTTGTCAAATTACCCAGCATACAGGCTGATAATCAAACATAATCTGCTGTAATGTGCTCTAGTCGCGTGGACCGGGTCATCCTACAAGGCTTGCCCTCGGACTCACTTAAGCTTTCCGTTCAGGCCTTCAGTGTCCTCCTGTTGTTGTCAAATTACCCAGCATACAGGCTGATAATCAAAACATAATCTGCTGTAATGTGCTCTAGTCGCGTGGACGGGTCATCCTACAAGGCTGGCCCTCGACTCACTTAAGCTTTCCGTTCAGCAGCCTTCAAAGTACCTCCTGTTGTCAAATTACCCAGCATACAGGCTGATAATCAAACATAATCTGCTGTAATGTGCTCTAGTCGCGTGGACGGGTCATCCTACAAGGTTGGCCCTCGACTCACTTAAGCTTTCCGTTCAGCCTTCAAAGTACCTCCTGTTGTCAAATTACCCAGCATACAGGCTGATAATCAAACATAATCTGCTGTAATGTGCGTGTGCGTCTAATTGTGATGCCGCATGATTCGTCCATATGCTAGAGCTAATAATGATCGTGCAGTTGTGCAGAATCCTAATGAATGGCCTTAACATTCGATGGAAAAGGAACCTCAAGGGTAAAACACCAGTTCATTGTTCCTTTCTCAAATTCCATTCAGTCAAGCGATGAGGTAGATTGTATTGTTCCGATCGATTCAGACATTTACAACTTGTGCTATATAAATTAGATGTCTACTGTAAAGCTGCATGTTTCACAGAGGAAACTTGATGAACAGGTCATCAGTATAGGCCCTACTGTCTAATTTAGGAAGTTTAAATTAAGAGAGCATTATAATAAAAAACTATATTTTTATTATTTTAAACAAATATTCATAGGTCATATTTGTACCAGAATATTGTGACTTAAGCTCTCCAATACTCTGCTCCATCACACCCTTGTACGCTTTACATTTGCATAAAATAATATACTGTCCCTGATGTACTGAAGAGCAAATAAAAACACTGCTCAAAGACTTTAAGTACAAATTTTCAGCAGCTGTATTGTTTTGGAGACACAAAAATCATATGTTTCGTGTAAATTTTCCTCAATCCTGGGATTTTTGACACTTCCTCTATTTCGTAAGGCAAAATGTCAACACGTTCCCTGAGTGGGAAACTGACTCTTGATTTGATAAATACTCTTTTCTACGAAATATACATGTTCCCTTTAATTTCCATTAGAAATTTTCATGTTATCGTCATATTTTGTAATTGGTACACTCGATTATATACAACAAGCCCCCTCCCATCCATTCAACTTGAGGCTGAAAAATTGGTTTATATTTCTCTGACGGTCTGTCCACACAATGTTTTTGAGAACGAACTGACCATATTGACTTGAAATTTTGCATGAAAGCTTCATTTCTATTTATGGAACACCGAGTGTGGATAATGGTTTTTGTTGTGCCACTACCAAGGGGTTTTATGGCCTCCCCGATTAGTGGAAAATATTTATAATTGGATCTTATGAATGTCAACGAGTGGAGGAAAATCACCTTAGTCAAATTTCTTAGATCATTTTACGCTAAAAGACTTTTGGACATTTTACACGTAGAACCAAACTCTGCTTGTTGTGAATTAACTCGTCGTCCTATATAACGATTTCTTTTACTAATACGCTTTCACCCTACGAGGTAAACGTTATTTTATTACAATTGTTGTTCATGTGTAACATATTATTGCGTTGATCAATGATACTGACATCCAAATATTGATCAGGACGTTTCTGTCATCCTGCACAAGCAGGACCATTAGGGTTACCACCGTTGCTTAGTGGTCAGGCACATGTGACCTACCAAA
>NW_025788455.1:0-10819 GCF_021130785.1 Homalodisca vitripennis
CATCTTTAAATTTTTTCGAATTTATTGTATTATTTACAACGCTTCTCTTATTCATTTACATCTTACGGATTTTTGTCTATATTCTTGTACTAGTACATTTTCCGATCTCACACCACAAGATTCTTTCTAAAACTTCGCTAATTAAACTCATATTTGAATTTTCCCTATTACCATTCTTATTTTTAGTAGTGAAACATTCGTGATCTTTTGGATAATTCACTTTGGTATCAAGTCATCAATATTTTTCTTTAATTAATCTTATAAGGATCTCGTTTCAATTCTAGGTAAATAACCTGTCCTGTAATCCAATGTAACACAGATTCAAATCTGGGTCAATCTTCTTATAATTTTATGCGTAAAAAACTCGTACATTAACATTTTTGATAGGTCACGAACTGAGAATTCTATGTATATCGGTTTGTTAAATTTCACCATTTGATTAATATCAAAATGAGACACGCTATACAGTTGTCGTCAAAGATATTGAAACATTTGAAGTTTCGTTTTCTTGGCCTGTTTCATTGGAAAATTATTCATTTTCCTAGGTTTGAATCACATCTATTTCGCACATTTTCCATAGATTTTTCCAAAAACAGAGTTGTTCCATGAGCCTATACAAAGTCCTATTTTCGAAGGTCCACTTGTAGCTTTGGTTCTCATATTTGTGTTAAAATCAATGTACATTTTCATAAAAAGGCTTCTGATCGAATGCTAATAACGCTATTCACATTTTTCAACACCATCCCTTGTTCGAGGTAAAATTTCAAATTTCTCGTGAATGAACAACGTATTTAGGTTTTATCCAGTAAAGTTGTGCAAAGTTTGTTTTTATGAATGTTCGGCGAGCGAGAGGTAAATCCTTGTGATGTTCCATGTAAATTTGTTGGATATCCTAGAATCAACTTCGAGAATAAATCCCATAAACTTCGTCGCCAGTGAGTTTCCAAAAAAATTGTTTCATGCCACTCTTCTTTTGTATATGTTTTAGGATTTCATCCACTTGATATCACTAAACCGGCAGTTTTTGCATAAGACCATAACCATTAAAGGTTGTTTGGCATCGACATAAAGTAAAATAGGTTTTTCGGCTTTTGTATTATCGAAATCTTTCAAATAATTTTGTTTATTTGCTTTTAAACATATCGTTTTTAATAAATTGAGAAATGCCCTCCACGAATGCCTTTTTCGATCATTAAATACATATCGTAATCGTGTATCATTTGAAGCTCGATTTTCGTTTAATTATTAACATAGCATCCCAAGCAAGACTTGGAGCAGTTAGATAATGAGCTGGAATTCAAGTTCGTAACAATTTAGACAAATGTTTTCTGAAGTTTTCAAATATATCAGACGAGCAATATGTAACTATCTTGTGGATGTTGTACCAAATCAGAGTAATTTCCACAAGATTTTTATCTTTTTATTTGTTTCCATACATATAAGTAGTGTTGATAATCATTTCCTCAGATATGTTTCTCATCTGTCCAAGAGCCGGTATAGAAATCTTTAATTTTCAATTCTTCATGTGTAATTAAGTTGTTTTCAATACTATGCGAAACATTTCGTAAGGAAATATGGCCTTTTTCCAGATAAGAATTTTGAAAGATTTCTTCTTCGTCATTATGGTTGCCCTTTCTAGAATTGCGTATCAAATATTCGCCCATCTTGTATAGAAATGATTTGTATGTTTTGAAGTCCCCCTTTCTTTGAGGTTTTGTTAGCTAACTTTTTTCAATACATGACGCCATGAACCTAAATGTATCTACGAAAGAAAACTTGATAAATTTTCTAGGCTTATCATTTTCAAACTCATAGCCATATCCAGAATTTGACAGAATAATTAATATATAAATATTTCATCTGTGTTGTGCGATCAAATCAACATTTCCCATATTGTTTAGCCATCTTCTTTTATGTACAAATGCAGTATCGTAATTTGACATATTGTGGACTGAAAAACTGCAATGTATCTGTGGGAAATTTCAAATTCATCAGATTAAAAACATGAATGAGCCTGCGCCTCGAAATTTTACCTGTATAAATGACAATGTATCATCTTACTTTTAATCTTCCCCCTATTCACCATCAAAACACTTCTGTTTCACAGATATGAACAAACTGGTTTGGGAAGATTTTGGGATACAAATTTTCTTCTTCTTCAGTTAGGTTTCCATAGGTTTTCATATATCTTCCGAAGATCTATATTTTTTCGCTATGTATTTCGATAATTTTTAATTAAAGACTCTGTCAAGCTCACAAATAACACTTTGTCTTGGAATACATTTGGCAAAATCTTCTTCATTTTTTGGCTCTCCTACGAATAACATTATCGGTTTTATACATGCGATTGGTCACATTCGACACTAAATATATGAGTAAAACCATAAGGAATGTGCTTCTGGAATCTTGGTTAGTAGTTTTCCCCGATTCTTTGGGTGTGATTGTTTTCTTGCATGGTCGGAAAATTTTTTTTTTCTATGATAATGCTCTCAAAAATCCATATAAATAACGTACGGATGGCTAAACTTCTTTTGATAATTATTAAATTTTTATTTTTTCTAGTTGTTTGGACCTGAAAAAACGGCATAATTAAGGCTTTACCAAACTTCATTGTTGCTTGGCAAATTTCTAAATGATCTGTTAAATCTTCCAAGAGAGAGTCTGCGCGTTCAGAGATGAAATGGCTTAAACATTTCTTCTACAAAGAAAATTTTTAATATGTTCTTCCGTGTTATTAGATAACTGAAGAACTCACTAAATCTTAATTTTAGATCGGGTTTATCAAAACATAATTGAGGATTTATCTTCTGTGTTTAACATAACAATAAATCGATTATTCTAAACCATCGGCGTTATAAACTTGGGAAAGTTGTAATGGAACAAATATGGTTGAGCTTTCTCATCATAAAACTGTAGATATTTATAGACATTTGTTGGATAATTTCGTACTTGGAATTGTTAACCTTCGTTGTTCTAAAATAACTGTATTACTTTCAAAGGACATGTGGTATACTCAATAGCCCGAAAATTATCTCGTCATAGTTACAAATTTTTCATATTGTTTTGATCTCTTCAAACATGAGTCCAGCATAAATTATATAATATATAATATATAATATATATTTATATATAAAATATATATATATATATATATTATATATGATTGGACCCCTGCAAATTCAGTATTTTTTGGAATATACATCATATCAGATCACACCACGCGGCGTGTTTAGCCTAGTGTTAAAGTAAATGTCGGGGAGTAATTTCCTATTCCTGCATGAATATTACATATAATAGCAAAATACTATTCCCGAGTCAGAAACTGAATCTGATTTTTGATTTTATTGGTATCGCCGTCGCGTCAAATCAAACCGCTATTCTAAAGGTTACGTGTGGTAGGGGGCTAATAGGGGTTTGAGTGAGAGAGCGCGACAGTGCGAAACTAAATATATTTAATTTGTATCTCATAAATTATAATGAATAGCTTAACGTTGTTGCGAAAGCACTAATTGAAAATAAACGGCCTTGTCCAATTTCTTTATTTTTTTGTAATATTCGTTCAAGAAAGGCAAATTTTCTCGAAACGCTTTTTTGTTTAGAAAATCAATCATCAATTGATCAAATGGAATTAAACACCTTTTAACTCATTATACGTTCATTGATGTTTTAGCTCAAGATTTCTAAAGAAATATTTGTTAACATTTTACATTTTAGAAAATGATAAGTACACAGTCCTTGATCAGTAGCGAATGGAAACAAGGTTACCTTATAACTTATATTCCAGTTTGCTCCAATGACAAAAAACTATTGGATTGCAAGTACTTTGTTTATTGTTTAGTTATGGAAATACTATTAAAACACTGGTATAAACCCTTACTCCATGAACAAAACTGTGAATTATTTGACGTAAATATAATCAAAACTTGGTGGTTTCTTAGTATTGTGATATGTACATTTATGTGGATTGAAAAAAAACCGAGGAATGAGCACTAACATGCCTTCAGCGAAACTTTATATCTGGAGTAGATGTTTTTCGACATACGTAGTAGACTACTCATGCATAAGTATGTTATGTTCTATAGATTCCATTTTAGAGTAAAGGAATATAAATGTTATATAGACTAAATAACGTGTTTTGGTACAAGTTTAGGCATTATAAAAACTAATACCACTAGGTATATCACAATATGTTTGTAAAAGTTATACCAACTGTTGTATTTCTATAAACCTTTCTCATTAAACATTTCATAATTAATCAGTCAAATGGTTTTGGGAGGCCTCTTAAGCGCGGGCACTGTCGTACGAGAATAAAGCTGCCCGTGCAGGTGTTGAATTCACACAAATGGTTTTGATATCTACCAGATATAAGCTAAACAGCATATACAACGATAAAATCGAGTGGTAGAATTATTAATCTTAGTCTTATAATACTTAGGAATTAATGAATAATTCCCTTCATAATTCCTGTTACCACCAAGGTGTACAAGACTACTAAACCAAGAGACATGACCTTAATTATATATGTTCCTCTGACAATCATCGTAGTGTGAATACCCTTAGTGATCTTAATTATTAAACTTGTGTGGACAAGAAATATTTTCATCTAGGATTTATAGATCACGCCATGTTGAGATATTGCTAACAATGTAAAATCATAAACGGGCTTTGCTTTATATTATAGTTGTTAGTTATCTACAGTGAGACCGGATTATTTCAAGATTATACTAAATTGATTTTGCAATTCCTTTGAATACATTTTAAAAATGTAAATCCTATATAATACTGTTAATTATCCCTCTTTAATTTGTATATTCACCAATATCACACTTATATGCAAAAAACTCTGCCTCTAATTTATGACCGAGCGCCTTATTGTTCATGAATGAACGCTTCAACGATAGCTAAGTATTAGCATAGCAAATGCCGCAAGCCAACCAGGTTGTTAAAGTAATTGTCACAACATTAAAAATATTGTAGTAACGGTAGTAACATCTAGTATACTTTATACAGGAATGTAGGGATTTTATTATGTGAGAATATTTTTAAAATTAGGATTATAAACAGTGTATTTACTCTTTTATACAACACTTTTCCAAATGTATTAAAAACGCTGGCTGTGTTGTAACTACAAATGTAGTATGGAGCCGTCTAGTTGCAGCGGAATAGGAGACAAATGGAGTAACAGTAAACTTTACAAGTCAACTTTACAGCCAAACGGACCTGAGTTGTTTATAACATTTAATGGTACTGTCCTCAAAATTGAGTTGTTATAAAATTAAAGCAGTGTAAGCTATGATTGAATATACAAAACTATTTTTAGAAGATTGTTACGCTTCTCTATTATCTGATTCCGTATTGTTACATGGTATAGAACTCCGGTTTCTAATCGAAACAAAGTTGGCTTATGAATAAGATATGATAACCTCCTTTATAGTTTCTACATCCTTCAAGAATCCCCATCCTTATTAATTATGTAGGCCCACGCAACATATTGTCACGGCGAACCAAGTTCCCATTTGAAATATAAAACCTATCATAGTCATACATGGCGAGTTACAATACTTGTACAATGTTTGTAAAAGTAAAACGTGCCCAGTAACGTAAAAAATATATTTTTACTTTTTACTCCCGCATTCATTTTCCTAATCGTGTATCTCTAGTTTAATACACACTAATAAAGAACACAATGTTCAGTTTTTATATAATATTACTGAACAGATATTATGCACACAACCTTTAAAACTATCAGTATTTAGAATTTAACACGAATTAAAGTTGACCCTAAATAGTGAAAGGATACCTTAGTTAATAAATTAGGACATGATATCGAGTAAATTTAAATTGAGAATTTACAAGTTATACGAGCTTTTGCCTTATATTATAGTATATTTTTATTAAAAACAATTAAGCTACCTGTATCAAATGGTTCCAAACTAAATCCTTCTTTCATAATGGAACAAGTTTTACATACGGATGTGTTGTTATAATAAATTTAAATATACAATTTTAATTAGTAAAGAATTTATTTTAATGGTTTCATTGATAAAAACAGATTATATATACAGTATTTTTTACTAAAAATTTAAAGATTAAGAGAATAATAAAGGCTTTTCTACACTTCCGTATAGTTTACATTTTTAACGTTTCTCTTTCATCATCAAGGAATAAGTGTTTTATGTTACGAATAGTAAAAACTGCAGTGTATCATTGAATATTATTTATATTTCTTATATCAGAACTAAGTAAAATAAAGAGATAGTAAACATTAAATTGTACTTTATTTCAGTTATATATTTGGTATCTTATAAATTTCTGGTTACGTACAGAACTACACTTGCTTGTAGCGGAGTTATAATAATAGTTAATTAAGAATAACGTTAGGCTACTTTTATTTTATAGTAGAAAGTCTGATAGTTTATTTTATTGCAAGGTTTATTGAAAACTATTATCGTATAGTTTTTATTGCAAGGTAAAGAGTTCATTAAGCGATTAGATATATCTGGCTTTCAATCAGCACAGGTAGTGTACTTTGCCCGAGATAACCAGGTTATGATGATTTGACTGCCTGCATATCAGTTACGACAACATGTAACTTGTCCCTTCTGTTAGATTCTGTTTGTTCCTAACCCCCTACTCTTCCTGTTTATCTCCTTTTGTAATTTTTAGCCCAAATGTGTTCAGTACCTAAAAACTCATACTAGACTATTTATTAAATCTCTTTTAGTACAAGATTCCTGCGTACTTTCTCCAATTGGGTTTTTCGGATAGTTTAAGTCACTTCCACATTTTGACTACTTAATAAAAAAATGTTTAGCGCAACGCATTAGAAATCACATTTTTATTAATATTTTATCTTACAGTTACTTTTTATTTTAAACTATATTTTTTCTGTTTGTGACAGTTTTAGCGTGGCCTTTTAAAATTTACCACACTTTACGAAAGTCGTTGTAATTATTTTTTTTAGTTATAGGAGTAAAAAATTATGTCTCGTATTATTTGCTAGAAGGTAAGCATCCCTAAAGTTAGCCAATGCATGATTTAATTTTATTTATTAGATTTTTTACAACTATTACCTGTAACCGCACATATCTCTTATATAAAAAAGATACAAAAGATGCATATAAATGCGATACAACTTAATACGATGTTGATCCAGCTTGTTGAGTAAAGTATGATGCTGGGGACGGATTATGTATTCTATAAACAAGGAGTAAGCTGTTAATTAATATCTTACCCATTTCATCAACGTGATATATTCGAAGTTACAAGATGGGGGAGATTGTCAAAGAAGATGTTAATATTTTCCTACCCAGGTTGGTTATTTTTGTACTTAAGTAACACAAAATGTAATTCAATAAAACAAGGAAATAGTAATTATATTTAAAACTACGTATGTTTTATAATATTATATTTGCTAATAAATATATTGTATCAACAAGACTTGGTATACAAAAGTGAGCAATTAAGGAAATCGAAAGATAAGCTTTAATAGTGGAAGAACAAGAAACAAAAAGTAGGAGACTGAAATGTACAACGTTGATTGAATAAAAAAGTTGAGGAGTATTCCTCCTTTGGAAATAATATTGAGTTTTGTCCTTAAGAGCAACATTTTCTTATGTTAATATTTTGTTAAACTTGTAACTGCATTTAAATAAGAAGAATCTGTATGGATTGGAGGGTTATAATCAGGAACCATATTATTGACTAGCTAAAGTTTTTGGTACAAGATATTTGTGTTAGTATCAATTTCGGCCATGAGAACCATTGTAACTATAACACTATAATATTCATATTCTAAGTATTTTCTATAAACAAGCTTCCCTAGAATAACAAACGATAAGGACTCTTTTAAAAACACAATTTTTTTCTTTGCTATTTTTAGAATTAATTTTTTTAAAATCGCTAGAGAGATTTAATTATTGAGTTGTGTTATTTTATCTTTTGTTCTTTAAAAAATTGGCGGATCATAGCGTGGTTTTACATATAAGTGAAACAAACATTTGGGCAATATATAAGTAGTGTAGCGTTGCGCGCGAACTAGAGAAAAAAAATTAGAAACAGTTGAAATGAATAGTAGGAGAATGATTTTGTAATCGTCAGTTAAACCGTAAACCTAAAAGATAATAGTATCACCTCAATGACACAGACTAAACGCATAACGAGTATTCTTTTAGTTTTCTAAATATTGAATTGAATCATCAGTTTTTTTAATTTCCTAAAAAATTATTTACATGTGTGCAAATTCTAACTATTATAATTATATGAGTTGTCCTTGTTACTATAACTCGGGTTGGAATGTTTACATAACACACATTCAAATTTAAGAGTGGCCCTAGGAAATGAGACCTACATGGGCGGAAAAGCCCTTGTGCGTAAGGCTTCGAGCGAGTAGTGCTTCCCTGGAGTATTTTGGGACGAACTGAATCCTGGTAAATTAATTAATTATCATATTATATAACATCAAACATACGCATACACACACACACACAATCCACATAATCTTTTTTTTTACCCCGGTATGTTGAAATTTTATTCAGCGTAAATACTACAAATAGCTTTAAAGGAAATATTAAAAAGAGGAGAAAAGCGAAAATTAAGGGAGTGGGGTGTGGTTATATAAGGATCTCAAAAAAGTCTACCCTGTCAGAACAACCTAACACAATTAACTAAAGCCAATTTCCTTTATCGAACTGTTTTCATGAAATAAAAACAAACAAATGTACAAAAAATAGGAAAAAGTCCATCTAAAAGGCCACATCAGAGTGACTTGTTGATAGGAGGCATCTCAAGAGGGGGGGAGGCATGGGTCCAAAAGTCAGGGTTCCTTCTGTAATCAGCCCGTGATAATTACCTCGGCCTCCTCCGCGCTGATGTAAGATAACAGCCATTCCATTCGGAGCGTTTTTTCTTACATGTAAGAGTATATTGAACAGGATGAGGTGGAACTATTTGGTTGTCTGGAAAGTATTTACAGATATTTCTATACACAAAGATGGGATATATAAAGATGAATTTGTTAGCACGAGAAGGATTTACTTATCTGCATTGATGCGACCCTTCCAATACTTCCGTGATATATCCGGTGTGTTATGAAGACATGTGAAGTTTGTAGAGAATAAATTGTATAAAAAATGTTTAATTAAAAGTGTTTTTAATGAAGGTTTTTGGAATTCGATTAGATTAGAATGGCAGTTTTCTTGATATAAAAGTGCTCAGTTGGGTATCTTCCAGAGATAGAATTGTTTTGAAAACCGGCCGTTTTTAATAAGATTGCTTTCAATTCTGAACCACATTGCTAGTGGCTGTAAAAGAGTTTTATACTGCTCCACACCCCAGGCTATTATTCCAAACGAGATACAACGATTTGTGGGCATACCATAGGAAACAAAGTAAGCAAGTTTTGATTTTCTTTTTCATTTAAAATTTCACTTAAGTGTTTTAAACGCAGAATATATAGTCTTTCCTTGCTCTCTATTTTTACATATTCATCATGTGACAGATCATTTTAAACGCTTGTCAAAGAGATGGACACCCAAATACTATTATAAGGAACGATACATTTTTCAATAGTTTCACCCCACGAACAAAGTTCATTGTTGTTGTATAACATTGGACACAATTAATTGAAACCGACGAGAGTCGCCGAGGGTACGATAGTCTGTGGCTCTCTCGGAGAGAGATTGGGGCAACCATAAACTTTCGTCTTTGATGTATTTAATGAATAGAATGTTTTTGGTCAAACCATTTTTTTAAGACCATGAGGGTCATTGTAGAGCGTTATTTTATGAACGACGCATCACACCAATCGCTACCTTTTAATTTAAATATTAAGCTATCATCGCCAGAAAATAAAAACAGGATTGGCCATAATAAATTCAATTTAGAGATATTATTAATATATAATCAGAAAACTAGAATTTGGGCCGAGCAGTAACTGCCCTGAACACACCCCGTAGTCCACCTGGAAAGTACGCGTCGTCTCTCTGTCCCACAGAACAGATCACGGGTCTGTAGCACTACTTGTATATGGTAGGTTGAGAACCATGAAAGCGTCATTACCCCGAACTCCAGTGGCATCCAATTTAAGGGAGCAGCCTATATCTATCAATGCTGTCAAAGGCCTTCCTCAAATCAAGAAAATATTAAGAATAGCGGAGGAGTGTGCGTGCAGAGATTGTCAGCGATAATTCAGCGTCCGTCATTGATTTGTCTATGTGAGCATCAAAAAGAGCATCAGGAAATGTTCCTGTCACTCTCCTGAACCCATACTGGACACACGCTACACACCGGAGACGTTTGATTGTTAGAATAGATCGTAGGGCAACCCCAATTTGTGTTCTTTAACTATATTACACCCGCTCAAGGATCTTGGAGAATACACTTAAAAGACTGATGGGGCGGAAATTATTTTAGAGCTGCGGATGGCTAAGAAGCTAGCGTGCAGATCTCCTTTATGCAAGGAAATGAACGATTAGCTATTTTAAAAAATAGAGATCTGGGAATAAACTGCCAGAAGAAATACCCTTAAATTTATTAAATGCAGAGAAGGGGCTTAGAGAAGATATAAATATTGTCCTTTAACAATATCAGCCAAGGGACACCATCACGGTCCAGGGGCGGATACCCCCTACGCAGTCCAGTCAACAGCGTGCCGTATTTACATTCAAGTGCCAAGTAACTTGGTCAATAGTGAAACACGGTGTCCTGTCTGTAATCCGCATCACTCAAAACCGGGGTCACCCACTTGAATCGATGGCACTGGGAGCCAGATTGTGTCCAGAACCCGCGGAGAAAAAGGAGTTAAAAATCATTAGCACTT
>NW_025788456.1:0-10946 GCF_021130785.1 Homalodisca vitripennis
TTAAAGTCTTAAAATAGCTAAGCAACATTCAACAAATATTAAAACGTAATCTTTATCACTTATTATGTTCAAATAAAACTCAAAAAAATGAAAATAAAATTTTTTTTTTAGTACTTTTTTGTTTACACATGAAATTTTATTTTTTTCAATCCATACAAAAAAAATCCTAAGTGCTCAAATCTTTTTTTAATATTAACATGGGCTGGAACACCCGTATAATATTCTTTTTCCCAAACGTAATATTCTTTCTCTAAATAAAATAAACCAATAGAAAATTATAACGGTTCCAATTTAAAAATTGAGAGGAAGTTGATTACCTCTCTTTTTAATTTAAGTAAATATACAAAAGGAATGACGCACTTTCACAATGTCACTTGACATTTACTTACTAATATACTTTTGCATGACACGATCACTTCATCGGATACTTGATATTACATAACCTGTAAAATTTTTGAGAAATTTCGAGTATTTCAATGGCGAGTCATTCCTTCAAGTGTGAGTTGTTAGAGTTCTTTATTTCTTTCAATACTAATTCAATATTTAAAAAAAAAATTTGAAATTATTTTTAAACTTGTTTTATTTATAAAATAGCATTAATGTATGCAATGTTCAAATGCATGAATTTTGAAGATTTGATAAAAATCTGAAAGTTAAATTTCTTAATAGTCATTTTCTTTAACCCCCAAACACCAAACTAATAATAAAGAAATTTTTTACTTTTGTCCCTTCATATGGAACAACTAAACCTTCACCTAAAAGAAAATCCACAGGAATCTTTTGGAGTACTAGTTGCATAACAAACTGTCTTTTAAAGCTTTCTGAATACAATAGTCCCAGGATTCATTAAACATTTTTCAGTAAATTAATAAATATTAGTAAACTTTGTCCTTACGAAAATCGTAAGTGCAATATTTACTAAATTTTAAAAATATTTTGAAAAATAATAATTGTAAAAAAAAAAACAAATTATTTCGGTTAGTGTCGATGTGACTAAGTAGTTCATACAGTGCAGTACAGCATGTTGGGGCGGCAATGCAAGTTTAGTAACACTACTTCTTGGAAAAACGTAGAAAGATTACTAAAAAACTGGTTAGCCAAAAGCTTTAATACCACCTGTAGTCAGCAAAAACAAATCTATCCCTATGCTATTTCCTGCTAGCACTGCTCTAAAGGCAAGATATCCCCCATACTGAGGGCAGCATACCGCATAGACTCAACATCATTAATTCCTACATTTTCCAAAGTGATTGAAATGAAAATAGTCTTGTAAAATACTTATGGACCACCTGCTAACTCCACAATATCCTGACAGAAGACCTAACGTGGCCTTGTCAAAGGAAGGTCAACATCAGCCTTGGTCACACTGGCCCAGGAATTTATCATCAACGCTTTGGAGGAGGGAGATATGGTTGTGTGGTTTCATGTTGGGATTTCAGTAAAAGCCTTTGATTGGCTTGGCACACGAACTTGATTCTTAGTAAAACCTCATAACAATCTTCGTGTTAAAGGAAAGGAAAAAGTATGGTTGAGGATGTTCTTCCCGGAAGGAAGACGTCAAATCGTTGCGATACTAAAACACACAGCAGCATGGGAGTACCACAGGGCCTCTGAAGTTGAGGCTAGTCCATGTATATCCTCTTGACGAACGTCATACCACAGTACCTTGGCCTCACCCTCTGCTCTCATCTGATGTATACTGATGACACATCACTTTTGATGTCTAAATCATCCTACAAAACATCCTTGCCGTCATCTGGGAATTATTGCCTACTGTTACTTTGCTTCACTATATACTGTTAACGTGATTGATTTAGTTGTTAATCATATGTTAAGCGCTCCGTTCGGGAGAAGAAATGTCGTAAATTTTCCAGCTTTAACGTATGTTAAATTAGAATCTCATACTAAGTTTTCTTAAAATGAGGGTTGGCTACACAATTGCCAATGGACTTATCACATTGAGATTTCTTTCCAAGAAACGAAAGTGCATGCATTTACGTTACTGATGAAGCCACTAACTAAAGTGGAGTACCAATGCCCGGTTCGATTCATATATTAGATTACTGCCTCATTGTCTTGGGAGGGACCACAACAAGAAATCTCAATCGAATTCCTTTGTTTCAGAAAAAAAGCCACAGGTTAGTCTCAGAGCTGGATTCCTACAGATAGATCAAGAGAAATGTTTTTATCAACCAATAAAGATTTTAACATTTAATGTAGGTGGGACGCGAAGGTGTTATTGAGGCAATATATAATCGGTATGGGAAACACCACGAACAAATCAAATAAAAAAAAAGTGGAATACCTAATACGTATTGCAAAAGAAACAAAGAGTATAGAACAAATACGCATAAGCTAATGAAATGAAATATATTTTATAACTCCTCAAAAAAAACAGTGATTCATTCACTCTACAAAACAAGCAGCAGGAGAAGTTTAGTTGATAACCTAGTGTTTCAATAAATACACATACAACAAATAATAACAATATGAATAATACTTATAACAATTATAAGATAACAAATGATAATTATGTATGTCAATAGTCAGAAATCTTTATTTAGAATACTTTATTTTTTTGATAAATGTACATGCGTAAAAATGTAGTCTTATTAATTTTGGTTCAATCAAAATTGTGTAGGTTCTCTTCTCCGCTAGTCGAGGAATTATCATCCACAGAGGTAAAATGGTTTGTTAATCGAGCCATTCATTTTTCATCTAGATTATCGTCCATCCTCGAACCCCCGTCGACAACGTACATCTTTCTTTGTTCATCTACTTGTTATCGAACCTTGACTCCATTAACTTCAGAACTGGAACCATTCTCCCCAGCACTAAAGTGTGTTTGGCCGGATATTACACTGATACTTAGGCCACTTTAGTAGTCCATTGGGAACATTTGTTTCAGGGAGAGCTGCTTTGAGGAAAACCAATCCGTCTTCCAAGGTTCAGTTTTAAACTTATAACGTTTGGTTAAAAGATAAAACTTAATACATGACTTTGTATACATAATACTTAAACAAAACATTGTGTATAAATTATTAAATTTAAAAGTTAAGAAACCTGACGATGTTAATTGACTTTATACATTTTAAAGACAATTAAAAATTTTGAAATTAAAAGAATTTTACAATTACTATTCTATATTACTTTTTTATATTTGTTATTACAGTGGTTTATAATGTAGTATAAAACATAAACATTTAAAAAGTTAACATTTTAATAATTTTACCAGTCTCTCCTCCGTAGACAAGTCTAATATTGTCACGACTCTCTAAATTGAGAGATCCCGGGTTCAAATCCATAGGGAGGCCCCATCAGACAAGAAAATAACAGCCAAAAGTAGCCATTGAGCCGACGCTTAAAAGAGGCAAAAGGTTACCCTGTTTAATCAAGCTGTTATTTTTATCGTGCATATTCGTTTCGAGTTTAACTTTGTGAAATTTAATTTATCTCTCTGCAAGAATTACCTTTACTCCCTGAATCTTAAGAATTAATAAAAAATACACATAGGACAGTTGTTTTACACCATAAAAATCATTATATAGTTTGGTATTTGCAAATTTGTTTATGTCACTATCGTGCTTGCTCTTTACAGGTAATATTAAAATAATTCACAAAAATGGATTGTAAAAAGTGTTTTGAAAATTGAAATGTAAGCCATCTTTTTTTAGGTTAGGGTTCAACCATTGTAGGCCGGGTTTGTGGTATTGTGTTTTACTGATAAAGACCTTTAATATATATATAATACTTCGACCAATTGCTCTCTTTAAAAACATTGTTCTCTTAACTCCTTTTGGACCAGTAATAAAATTTCACTTGGGGGTACATGTTTTAAGAAATACCTTTTATATGCTACTAACAGCATGTTCTTTAGCTCGGTTTCTGATGGTGATAATAACACGAAAGCCCTCCATCCTTGGACTTATGGACACCTTGTTTACAAATATTCTTGTTATACTTGGAGATAATTGGATGATAATTGCTGATTTCCCACTTTAGCAGCACAACATTGGGCCACCATTTATGATATGGTTAAATTTATATTCTGTACTCCAAATTTAAGTAAATCCTGTTGTTGTGGCACCTGTTTGGAGGCGTTCAGGGCATTAATCAACTCCAAGTTTCCATTAGTTCCGCAAGTTAACAAAATACCATATTATGAATGAAAATCGGAATAATTAATTTTTTGTAAGTCAATAAACCATGTTATTAAATGTAAAAAAATTCGTTTTTAAAATATATTATTCGGTCATCTCTTGTACAAGAAACTCTTGTAGATCACTTTTTCAAAGAACTACACATAGATAAACTTTGTCATGTGTATATATTTTATTATTATTTGAAACTGACAAGAGTAAGGAGGGGGGGGGGGGGCCCCCCCCCCCCCTCCCACCCTCCCGGGGGCCCCCCCCCCCCCCCCCACCCCCCCCGGCCCCCCCCCCCCCCCCAGAGAAATAATTAGTGACCTATATGTTAGAAGATACACTACTATATTGCAACTGAATAATTATTTAGGAATTTGGAAAGTCAGTCATGGTTAGAAAAAAACTAGGAAAGCAGTCCATATTTATTGTAAGATAAAATTTTTAACAAATTTCCAGTAAACGTGGATTTTGGCCTCAAACAAGTTCAAAACAGTCTTAGGGGATATTTGGTGTTATTAGATAACACTTTTTTATTCAACTAGAAGAGTGTAGAAGCGGTATATATGAGTAATTTCGTTTTATTTTATTAGTAATACTAAAAAATACCTTCGGCCTTTGCCCTACAAATTTCTATGCAAACATTCCATGTATTTGTTAGAATAGTACCCATGATTCAGTTGTTAACTCTTAAACTAATTTTGATCAATGTAGAGGAACTTCGATTGAGTCGAGTGTTCATACTCTTCTTAGTGGGATGAAAAGTCACATTGTAATATAATATGATAGGGCCCTATGATATTTTAAAAGTGGGAATTAAAGTATTATATTGGTTGTGTCAGGTACCCATTTTACAGTATTCATGGATTAAAGGAGAACTAGAAGGTAAGTAAAAGTGTAAATTCTCATTTTTGGATGTGCACTTTCAAGTTTAAAATTATAATTGTATTTCCATATGCAAAATGTGAGAGTTTGCCTATTTCCCCCCAAAAAAAACATATAATAATATACCTATATATAATTTTGTAATGAGGATGGATTCAAAAACACCATAGTTTTCATAAATTGTAAGGAATATTAGATATTGTTATTGAAAATTAAGACAACTAAAATTGACCTTACTAATACATACTAAAACATTTCAATACTTACTTTTTGACAGTTGCTATCCATATGTCAAGATAATACTGCTGCAGTAAAATTCTTGCTTCCCAATCCATGTTCGCTGTTTCATACTAGTTCCTCGGTTCCAGTCTTGGAAATTGTGATAAGTATTTATGTACCCTTCATATTGTTTACCTCATTCCAGTGAGAAATAGGCGACACGCGATGTCACCTCAAAAGGGAATTTTCTGTAGTAAAAATTGCAATTAGTGTCTTCATTTATTGCTTTGTGACCCCAGAATAAATCAATTGGTTTTGCCTAAGATGTTTAAATAAGAAGTGGCCTGTTACCTCTTGTTACGCTTTCACTCTATAAATGTAAAAAAATTGAAAATATTGTTAAAAAAATTAAACATATGGGCTAGCTCTCATAATGCTAATGTTTAGCCACAGACTCAGTATAGTACAGTTAACTGGCTTTTTTGGTATTTCACATTTACAACTAACTTTAGAGACCAAGATGGAATTTTTTTCCTACTTTAAAGACCAGTGGAATGTAAGCCCGGAAGGATTTACGGTACATAAGAATAGGCCTATGTTCATCCTAGGTGACCCTAGGAATGTCCGTGTTAAAAATTTCAGTACAATCTGTTTGAACCTTTATTAGTGAAAGGCAAAAAACAAAGGACACGTTCGCACTTATAATATTGTTAGGATATTAATATTACACATGTAGGCTTTTAATGTGTTTTTATCCTCTAAAACTAGTTGTACATTGTTTTTAATATTAATTACATGTTTTAAATGCTAAAATAAGGTTATGTCATGGATTATTGTTTTGTTTGGTATCTTATTGATTTTATAACATTGACTTTGTTAATTGCATTATATAAAATAAATGCTTAATAAAAACAATAAAATTCATTAAATTCCAAGTTTAGTTTCGGTCTGATTAAAATTTTGGATGCTTCAGGACTGAAAATTACCCAAATCAATTAAATGCTTAAAAACAAACCCTGTCCGTACAGTTATACAATATCCAAGCTGTGATCATCGCTCAGTGCGTTTCAGGAATTATTGGATACTATCATCAGAGGAAATTAAAACATGTTAATTACAAAGATGTTTGCTTAATCAATAAGTTGTTCCCCCCCCCATAGGACACGTAGATGACGTGAACCCCCTCAATACACTTAGTTTCTCTAAAAGGACATTTTCAATGCTTCTGGAGTTCACAGACCATTTAGAAAGGTGCAAAGGTCATAGGGGTCACTTCCTGGTGAGATTTAAAAATTATGTGGAACTCCACCACACACCAACAATCATCCCTCGACAGTAAACTGACCTTTCGATTAAAAAAGTCCTCTTCACCCCAATATCTTGTCATTTGCAATTAGTGATATGCTGCTTCCTGAGAATCCTTAGGGTTGCCGAAAATTTAAGTAAACACTTTAGGTCTTTCTGTACTTATTATTTCAATCAAAGTTCTTTATTTTCATGCAAGGATTTAAAGCCTGCATGGGGGTCCAAGAAGGTCTACTGAAACCCTCCCAGGTTTTTAAATGTGTTTCACATGACTTTTTTATTTTAAAACGATTATTATTATTTAACATAATTCAGTAGTAAAGATGTATACTGCATGAAAGATCGTTCTTAACGTACATTACCGGTGAAAAACTTTTAAGGAACAAAATTGTGCCCTTACTTTCTGTTTCAGTTTGGAAAAATATCCATTGTCTTGACCCCTCCAAAATTTTCCTGCTCACGTTCTTGATTTCATGAACATCAAGTACAGTTAATAGTGTTGTTAAACAAAACAAACATTTAAGTTGTTTCTGGAAAGGAGAAAAGAGATTTGATATATGGTTGGCATTTCTTTAATTGAAATAAGGTCTTTGACTGAGTCAGTCACTATAATCGGAGGATTTGCAATGAATTGATTTAAAGCAGGGCCGTTTATTGATATTAGGGGGGGCCATTCGGGCCCTGTCCTGGTCCCCTCCCCGCACCGCCTGTTCCTTCAAATTGTCCGAAAAAAAAAAAAAAAACCGGTGGTTTTTTTAATACAGACCTGGATCTAACGTAACAAGATAAATGGGGTGGGCTAAGCCTTATTTAATTGTAGCTAGCAAGATATTATTTTTTTAGATTTATTTTTTTTTAATATCTTGTAATTAAATATTTTGCAAAATGAGTACAATAAATAGCGTCACTAAAAATAAGTTACTTATAATAGTTATGAAGTACAAATCATAATATTGTTTAAAATTCTTCAAATGGATAAAATGCCTTCTTTGGATTTAGATCCTTTTTTAACATTGAATTTTGAACTTCTTTATGTCTCGCGACCACTTGATATTATTTTTGGAAAATTGATTTTTAACACCATTTTATTCCAGCATAAGAAGTTTTTTTTTTTTATTAATACTCCAAATTATGCTTACGGTAATACTAATTTCCTTCTTATTTTCTAGTGTTATATGTTATGATTTTCCACAAGGGACTCTTGAAACTGGTACTGATGAGTTTTAACGATACCTCTACACCCATTGCCACTAAGAGATGTTAAAGGCTATGCACTGTTAAAATAATTCAGAGTTCAGTGAATTAGCATTTTGTAACTGATTCTTCCTTATCAACTTTTTTTAACATTATTCGCAGACGCTTTTTTTTTTCTCTGCAAGATAAGAGAATTTTATTAAAATTTTGATTTGTGGTTCCTCCATACACAAACCTATTATCATATGCAATATGGGATCATTGAATGTTGGGATGAAAAGACCATCTTTAAAGCGATAAGCTGTCATAAAATAAGGACTGTCTTTGAATTGGCATATTATTCCAGAATTGTTCACGATTTATTCACCTGTTCAATATGCAATAATCCCCCAGCCTTTAAGGCTTGTTGTCTATGATTAGTCCTAGAAATTTTGTATTGCGAACTTGACTCCAAAACAGGAATTCTATTTAATAAGATTATATTGGGACTGGAGTGTTTTCCTACTTTGTTTGGTACTGAAAGAAATAAAGTTAGTTTTCTCCATATTTAGAAACTAATTTGTTGTTCAAATGAAAAATGTTTGTAAATTTTGAAAGTTCCACAATACACGATTATTTCTTAATTCAGCTTTCTGTTTTGGCAGAAATGATTAAAGTTTTGAGTCAGCTGCAAAATAATACAGAGCTGGTTTTTTGTTATTTTCAAGAATTAACTAAGGCTCACTTTGGCATTTCCCTTATTGTAAACCAATAAATAATAAAGGACCCAAAATAGACCCTTGAGGTACTCCACAACGCGCCTCCCCTTACTATTCTGGATGTATAGATTGAAAAAAATTTTTGTAATTTGTTATTTTCTATGTGAAGATAATCATCAACATACTGTTTTTCTTTTGGTAAGATATGTTTCAAACCATCTTAGATGGATGTTATTGATTCACCAAATTTTTTCAATTTCCCGAGTAAAATGTCATGAGATATGCTATCAAAATGCTTTGACAGGATCCATGAATATTCCTGTTACAAGTTCGTTTTTTGTCAACTGATTCTATTATACGTTTCAGTGAACTCTACCCAATGCATGTTCTAGAGTAGATTTATTTTTTCTAAATCCCATGTATGTGCCTTGTCATAAAGATCATTTACCTCTAGATCGTGTTTGACTAACCTATTGATACATGGTTCTTTAAAAAATTTTTGAGATTGGGATGGGTTGAAAATTGAAAAATTTGGACGATATGTTTGGAATATCTGTTGCTGAGCCTTTTTTGAAGACTGGGATTAACCTTTTGAAACTTTTAATTTGTCAGGAAATATGCCTGTAACGAGAGTAGAATGTATTTAAACGCAATAATGGTTTACTTTAAAGGGAATGTTTTGAAAAATTTTATCAATTTCACTGGAACTCCATCATATCCACTAGATACGATTTATTTTTGAGAGATAAGTGTGCTCAAAAATTTTGTGAATCTCAATTCTGTTTTCAAGTCAAGGGCGGGCATTGAAATTTTAATAAAGTGTTACCAGGTTTGTGATTGTCACATTTGTCATATTTTGGCTGTACAGAAGGAAGATCCGTTAACAGTGCATCTGTCACATTTATAAAATAATCATTAAAGGAGATTGCAATATGAGTATGGATCACTAATAGATGATTCTTTTGTTTTTAGTACAAGCATTGCCTTCACATTTACTTTTATTCCTTTTTTATTCATATTTATAATTTGCACATGTTGTTTTTACCTAATTTTTTTCTGTGTTTTTGTTTTCTGTAGCTTCAAATAAATTTTTTCTTACATTTAGTTAGTTTTGGATATTGTATTGTTTAACTTTTTATTTCTTAACCTTCTTGTTTTTAAATTATCAGATTTTGTTAAGACTTGACAATGTTACTAAGACAAATTATTTCATTTTTTTCATACCTTTAAATCTTGTGTAATCCAAGTGTGTTTTTTATTTTCTTTTTTAATTTGTGTAAGCGAAAAACAAAGGGTTTAAGAATAGTATCTGAAGATACTGTCAAAAACCAATCCTATTTTTCATTGACTGTTGCGGTATAAGACTGGGAGCCAATCTTCTTTTTCCAGATAAAGATTTAAAAAGTACCATATTATTTAATGGAAAATTGTCTTCCAATACAAAAGTTAATGTTTTCCCAGTTTTTAATTTGGGGTTTGCAGAAGTTCGAGCAATTTGTGCATCATTGGCTCAGGTTAAGGCTGTTATAATTCCATGAGACTTTTAACTTCATTTTTATTAATATTTGTCAAAGAAAAATTATCTATACAGGTCTTTACATGTTGGTGTCTCTCTAGTAGGAAAAGAATTAAGAAAACTCATTCCATGGTGAGTTTTTTAAAAATGTTCTTACAGTCCTTTGTCTCTTTAGATTCGTTTAACATGTTAATGTTTAAAATCTCCTGTTAATGAGTTATATATTTGTCTTTTGCTACAAGAAATTCTATAAGAGAGTTTAATCTATCTAAAAATTCAGTTATTGTTAAATTGAGGTGTTCTATAAACTCCGGCTAAATATAAACCTATACTTTTCTATCTTAAATTTAGCTAAACAACATTCAAAATAATTTGTCCTGGACCAAAGTTCAACCAACAGTTGGACAAATCCAGCTGCCCTCCCCCTTCACACCCTCCTTTGAGAGAATTGCTAACACCTCCTCCCGAAGTTGTAGTACGAGGGAAATATTCTGATATTAAAATATATTCTTCTATGTTAAAGCGTTCAAGCTTTGATTTTTTGACATATTGTGTTCTGTTAAACACAATTCTTTGACGGGTCTAAATTCGGATAGTGATATTTCTAAACGATTCAACACGAATCTGTAAATCCCTAATATTTAGGTGAAAAATTGTTTATGCTTTTATGTTTTATATTTTTTATTTTATTATTAAGTTTAATTATTACTTGTCACATTTATTTTTTGGATCAGAGTAACAGAATCCTGTTGTTATACTGTAGCTAAAAATATATTTTGTGATTTTATTGCCTTAGAAAAACTGTCGAAAAAAAATTATTGCTTTTGGTTTTTGTTAAAAATAAAAACTCTAGCGAAAGACTAGAGGGGTATAATGAGTAATATAAAGATATTAGTATTTTTATCATGATCGTATCAATTTAACCCAAACCTCCAAGTACAATTTAATTATTTTAATGTACTTTTATGGAGTATTAACAAGTTG
>NW_025788457.1:0-10651 GCF_021130785.1 Homalodisca vitripennis
ATCGCTCACATATTCCTAAATTTAGAAGACTTTCCAACGTCAAGGTGGCCGAATAACATAACATAAACTCGGTGTGTCGATAATCAAATAGACCTCAATACTGACAAATTAGCGGCATACCTCAGATTGCACCCTCATTTGACGTGCCAATTATTGCGCCACATTGGTTATCACTACGTCAGGCTCTGGGTGTGAGTGTTTAAAACCCTACTTAGTAAACCGTTACTTTTGGTCGATTTTACTATATTATACGCAAGGTGGAGTATAAAAAGTATTAAAACATTTGGTAGTTTTAATTTGTAGCAACTATAATTAATTTTTTACTAGTCTTGATCCCTTTTCTATCCATATAGCCTTCCAGAATTCATTATTAAAAAATAATATAATAATCGATGATATTTAAAAATAATAATACAAAACTACCTATATAAGACAAATATGGGTTAAAAATCCCTTGCCACTCTTTATTTGTACTAATAATTGTTTTATTGGAGAGAAGTTAATTTGGGATTACTATAATTCCATGATGTTATGCATGTGTTGAGTTGATGCTTAAGTAATAAATAAACAAAGTCCGCCCACATAGCTTGTCAATGCGCCAATTCTTATTTATGTTCTTAATTTAGCTAGTGTTAACACTAACTTTTGAGTTCATTTGAATCGCTTTTTAAACCGCCAAATAGTCTTCCAATATATATTAAAAATTGTAACATATTAATCAAGGAACCTCCTCTTACACACACTGTTTGTTGTCTGTTTTTACCAGCAATGCCGAGGAATTCCTTTCTGTCGACTACAGTTAAACTGAAATTTTTAGTTTTTCCGTTTTTCTGGACATTTATCTAGCTTTCATAAATTACGCAATTCATCGAAGGGGCCATTCAGGTCAGACCAATGTTTTACAACTCGTTCAGTACTTTAAAAGATTCCAATAACAACTATTGAAAGTTGCTAGTGATATAGGTGTTTTATTTAATTAGGTGGTTCTGTAAACAATTTTAATCGCCAACAAACGATGTGTAACTCAGGTAAATTGTTTCAGTGAATCGTTTGTGCAAATAGAAAAAACTTGTTCCACTTAAAATTAGTTGAACATAACATAAAACACTCTCATTGAAAATGTTGGACACATACTATCAGCATAAAATTCTAAATAAAGCATGCGTTGATTGGTACAAAAAAAATTATTCCCATCTTTTGTCTAAATATATAACCAAGTTTTATAAATAAAAATGAATCTGATAAATGGAGTTGCTAAGAACCAATATTCGAGAGCTAGACTTATTTGGCTAATTCTGTTTTTAAATATTCGCAGTAAAATCGGAGGAAGGTTTATATGAGGAGAAAGACTCGAGATATTACAGTGGAAATATTTTAGAATATTAGGAAAAACAAAATGGTAATATTTTTGTGTTCATAATCCAAACACTGAAACTCACACTAAACATCTGTATTGCATACATTTAGCATGAAGTTTTCGGTCAAATAAGCAGACATGTTTGTTTACAATTTACACATTAATAGTACCTATGTTTGATCAGCTAAGTGATGCAGAAGGTATAGACAAAGCTAATATCTAACTTCTACTCCGAATTGTGCCAGAGACGTTATTTGAACCATGTAATCTATTAGAAATATTATTTTAACGCCATTATAACATCAAGTTTTAATTAATAAAGCTGTGTGAATGTTTAAATATAAGGTACTCGAAACTGGTTGGCTTCATTCACATTGTGATTTGGAATTTTAACAGTGCTTAAAGAAAACAGAGAAATAAAACTGATGTATGCCTACATTACATTTGAAAAATGTTATATGACCCCACGTATTACATCGTAAATACATTTATGTATTTACGATGTTTACTATTTATAATATGTTTATATATTATAATATGTTTACTATTTATAAATAGTAAACATATTTCGTCTGCAGGAATAGCTGAATACCTATTATTACATGTCGCATTATTTCTTCAAACATTTCAACTATATTATGCTTTAAAACTTTATAAATAATTCATCAAAGTTTATAGTTATTTAACCATTTGAATCTTGCAAACCCCACTACAGCAATATTAATTAAGAGCCGACTGTATAAACAATAATTTTGATTTTAGTCCAAATGAAAAATTATACACCTGAAACAATTCTATCCTATTATTTTCCGTTACAGAATAATATAAGATGTCTCATTTTGTGGCTAAAACTAATAATTAAACAAATCAATTTGCATATCAGTTATAATGAAAATCTGAAACTTGTGTTTCTAATGACTTTAAAGAAAAAAAGCAAGAATTTTAAAACTGTACAGTGTCTAAATGCATATTAATCATAATTTTAACATGAGATATCGCATATAATTATACTAACTAAATTTAAGAAGAGATTTCATACCAAATGTATTTTAGGTATATATTATATTGCGAAAAAATCAAAGTTGTTTGATAAAAGTAAATCAAGGATCTTCTTTCGTTGTTTGCTCCTCATATTATATTTTGCTATATGATTAAATTATTATAGTTGTATTTCTAGTTAATTATGGGTGGAACTAGCATTACTAATCCTAATCCTAGCTTCCAATCAATTAAACCTGATCTTTTGTAACAAACAAATTTGAGGGGGTTGAATTTGGAATACGATATTCTATTTTGCAAATTCTCACTGTCGAAGAATTTTGGGAACACGTGTGTGTTGTGCACAAAACAGGATTACCGGCACGGGTAAAATAACTGAGACTGGATTCTAAATTACAATGGCCGGAAAGTAGTCGCTTTTGGATGATTGTAGACTTTTCATACCAACATATATATTTTCTTTATATAGATTATACTGGGGGGGAAATTTGTTGCTTTTTGACGAATTTAGACTTTAGACAATATAAAAAAACACTGCTACGGCACTAAAGATACCTCAGATTAGGAGTAAATTACAATGACAAGAATTAGTCACTTTTTGACCAGAGCACATTTTTCAGATCACATACCTGTATTACATATTTTTCTTAAGCAAGGCGTCAAAGGTACGTTACTACGCAGCGGAACTAAACTAGAATGACCGGGATTATTTACTTTTTTACAATAGTAGACTTTTTATACCAACTGATTATGAATTTTATAAGTGGGAGCAATCATAGAAAATGAATATTACATCACTGAAAGTAAATTACAGTGACGAGGATTAGTAATTTTTGACCTATTAGACGTTTCGTAACAAACTTCATTAATCGGGGCATAAAGGTAAACACTACTGTGGGACTATAAATATCTGATACCGAAAAAATTATTTCTATAGCAAACATACGCTTTTAGACGGATGAAGATTATCCAAACATAAGCACAAGCCTATGCATGTACGAGTTCGCGATTGAGGTAATAACGCAAACACATCAAAGCCACAAGAATAGGTTAAACTAAATTTAATTACAAATGACGGAAAAAAGTAACTATTGTTACAAAATTAGTCTTTCCAACATACGAAAACATTCGGGAGAACAATATAAATGCTACTACCCATTCAAAGTAGATTAAAATAGTTTTAAATAGAAGCTTTTTTGACTAAAGTATACATTTTTAGAATACACGCTGGTAGAATGCGATAACAGACCGAAAGAAATTTATAAGAATACTAGAATACCTTTCAGTCATCACTTATTTTCAGGAGTGTTTATAATGCCATTTATAAAAGAAATGCCTATAACGTTCTTTTCGTTGAAAAGGAAAGGTATGTCATAGTCGCTTGCAAAATCACGAGTATCTGCTAATTTAATATATCGCCAACAGGTGCACGCCAGTCAAATACTACTGTTCCAAACCTCTGATATGATCTAAACCAGTTATAAAACAAAAACAAATCACTTAACTCTCCCCAACGGACGCCTATTTCATACCAAAAGTATATTTATTTAATATTTTTATTTAATTTTCTTTAGTATAAACGTCTAGGTCTATGATTCTTACTGTGAATAGTTTGTCTACATTTGACGTAATTTGATAGTGCAGCACCTCATTATCGACACATAAAATAAACTTACTGAATTTATCCATCATGATCTTCTGTAACTTGTAAGGATATCTAGTGAAAAGAACGATAACTAGCTGCCAATGGAAAGTTGGCCAGAGTAATAAATCCAAGTAACCACCTACAACCAGGGGATGACGATAAGATTGTAACTACATAAACGCGACCAACAAGTAGTTAGGCTGTTTGTGTCGACTTGCCAATTGCGGAACTTTTATCTTCTTCGTAAAACTTACCTCTTACCAATTTCACGTTGCGCGCATTTGCTTCCTCGCTTGTAGAATCATCCTACAATTAGTTTTCCATTTCCTAGGTTTAAAACTGTTAAATTTGAAATATTAACGTTATCATTTTTTTTATATATGCAATATTTTTTAAATAAACAAGATATAAGGTTTCATCTTTAGGCAATGTACCAGACATTATAGAAGGTATTAAAAGTTGTTCAATAAACATATTAATTTATCTTTCAACATGACCTCCAGATTTCAGGAGTCAAATCTGCACGTAAGATAAAGGCGAAATGGAGCTAAATTCAATGTTCTCATAACAGTGACAATCTAAATATAATACAATAAAACCCAGTTAGAGCAGTTTGGAAGGTCAGCACCAATGAAAGACAACTTTGCAACTTTTGTTTAGTATTGAATTTCTAGCAAAATAGTGATTTTATTCCACTATAGACATGATATCTCAAGAAGGTAACTAATAAAGTTATTATCGCCTGGCTTTCACCTAAGTTTAAGAATGCACATACTATATTATACTACAGCCATTCATGCCCAATCTTAAAATATTTGTTTTTTATGGGGGGGGGGGGGGGGGGGGGGGGGGGGGGGGGGGGGGGGGGGGGGGGGGGGGGGGGGGGGGGGGGGGGTCTCGATTACAAACATTTTTGGTTAGTATAACTAGCAGTTACCCGCGCATTCAACACAAAATTTCCCTGTTTGAAAACAAGACACACTATATTCACGTATGAAATTTTTTCTATGAAATTTTCTTGATTATAGTTACGTTTTTGTCGCGTGTAGCGTTTTTTTTTAAAGCTACATTGATTTGTATTTTTTTAAATTAAAACATCAAATTAAATTTAAAAAATTTTAGCAAGGAAAGTATTTAAGCGCCACCGCCTCATAATTTTCGCCCTTCTTTTGGTTATTTTGCGTGAGTAATAAATTTAATATGCAGTGTGCCGTAACTTTCCTTAAATTTTTTTCGTCAGCGGAGGTGATCTTCAGTGATTTTGATGGAAAAAATTAAATTCATAAGAAACTACAGAGCAATCCTGAATAACTTATTCTCGTGAGAAACAATAGAGCATAATAGAATACACTACTAAGTTACATTTGGTTCATGCTTGGCAAGAGAAGTGAATTAAAAATTGAATCTTTGTTAATAACTTTTAATTGAGATTTTTTGAAAAAGTAAGTAATTTATTAATGGTTTAACTGGAACTGTTTTATTGTGAATTATTTAATTGAATAATTAATTGAACTTTATAATTGTTAGAGAGGTAGAGTTTGTAATCTGAATGTGCAGAGCACTTGAAAAGTTAAGGTTTCAAATAGTGTAAAGAGAAGTTGAAAATTTTATTTTGTGTATTTTTGAGAGTGCAACTTTAGGAATGTAAACATTTTTATTTTTTATCTATTTCCAAGTAGGTATTTTTACATTTTTATTTTAAAACTTTATTATTTTAATCTTAGAAAGAGAGCTCTGATTTTTAGTTTGATATATAGTTTGGAGTATGGATTATATAAAAATAAATGCATTGTTTTTATTTAGGAACTGTGATTTTCTGATTTTAGACAAACCAGATAATATTTAACCCAGTTTAACAATTGTAGTAATACATTGTACTTAATATTCACTAGGATCTTTAACTAATCCATAATAAATATTTTATATCGTCCATTGGATGTATTATTGGATTGATTTTCTATATTAATACTCTGGAATATTGAATATCAACAAATCCAAGTCGTTTATAATTGACTGCGCCACTCTGCTTGTACAAAGTATCCATGTGAAGTTTTTTAAATAAAACTGTATTACAAACTTTTATAAACTTTGTATAGAAACCTTTGGCAAGAAACTTGGTGTTTGTCTAGTTCAAGTTGTGATTAGTCTAAGTTTAAATTTATTTCACCTAAAATTGCTCTCAAAGTGGGACTTTTTAAGTAAGGACGAATTAATTTATGAAACTGTTGGTTCCGTGGTGTATAAAATTATTACTGATAACCACTGTTAGACTAAACTTTAAGAAAATTGTTTTGAAGTAAACATACCAACTGGCGAGACCGTGGTGAGCTGCATGCAGGCATTTCCGGCACACGGTCACTACAGGGAACGTCTACACTGGACTGTGTCTTCGGACCTCTGCCTAGAACTTCAAGACGGGGATGTGAATTCCTATTATTAAAACCCCCCTATTCTCCACCCCAGATCTTTGGGGTGGAAAATAGGGGGGTTTAAGTTTGTCTATGGGCGAATAATCTACCACCTCGTTTGGTCTGGCCGTCTATACGTACTTGTACGGGTGGTCTGCCTCACCACCTGTATATAAATATGTTATCAGTATTTTTTTACTGTGGTCAATCTATTTTAATACATTCTAAGATTAAGTTTTCAATAATAATTTGAACTGGATACTTGCATAAAAAATTAGTTATGTTTTGACAAAAAATTTTTTGGTAATTTAAATAAAAAATTGATTTTCATTTTAAAAATTAAATTATATTGCCTTCTTGGAATTAAAAAAATTAAATTTATGTAGGCTCATTTTTATAAAAATTTCATATTTGTCATCCTAGGCTCGCCGCAGACTAATTTCGTAGATCTTGCAATATGTTTTAAAAGACTAAGAACTGATACATTGAAAATAGCGATCAGATTTATTAAACATTTGCTGCCACTAAACCAATATTTTAACACATTACAAATGTTATAAGTTCTGAAATTGAATAGTGTAAACTTGATAGTAACATTACTTCTTATTTCAACATTTTCAGCAACACCGCTGATGAGCTGCCAGAAGTAAGAAAAAATATCCCAGGTAACACAATTAAATGCTTTTAGTAAAAATATACTCTTTAACTATAAAGTTTGTTTGGCAAATGTTAAGTAGTCCAGGTGATTGTTTAGTTACTGAATGAAAATATAAAACGCAATGCTACTGTTCACCTCTTACTAGAAATGAAAAGACTTCGAAAAACCTATCATGGTATATCTTTTGAAAAAAGTAGGATTCACTCAACCTTTATATATTTTTCTTGATCGGAAACAAGGGTAAAATCAACTATAGAAAAACTACTAAGATTAGAGTAAATTACAATTTCCGATCTAGACTCTTTAGATCTGTTTTATGTGTGTATATATATATATATGATATAATATATATATATAGATATATATATATATTTCTTCGTGGTTGAAACAATGCAAAATCAACTATGGACTCAAAAATTATAACACCGGAGTAAATTTTCAATGTCATAAATATACACAATTGGCATAATTTTCTTGATCTTGGCAAAAATGTAAACTCCTAAATTGGATCGAAAACAACTCACATGAACCCGTAAGTTGGCTCACACATTTCCGAATACGCGGGTAACTGCTAGTACTATATAAGGGTACTAGCTTAATATAGACCTAGTAGGTCAGTTATATTAAATGACCTCACTCGTTGAAACCACGGAAATTGGCTTCAAGGGGAACTAAAGTTCACCAATGTTCCTGTGTTATGAAGTTTTGACCAAAACATGTTTATGAATAGAAATCTCGTTTGATGCGAATTGTAATTATATCCAGCATAATTGATTGGTCCTTAATGAAATTAGAGTATTACGCGTTTAATTAAGTTTTTACACCCAAATTTAAAACTTTATAATAGGAGTAAGTGCTATTATTTCAAGGATAAAATATTGTTTCTGTATCTACTCGGAATGTTACCTAAAAGTAAATAGTTGTAGGCAAAACATCTAAATGTAAATGTAGTATAACATTTATTCAGCGTTTGCAGTAACCCTTACTGGTGGAAATTTTTCAATCATCTGCAAAATAATGTGAAATACTTACTGTAATTTAAATCGTATATTTTATAGCTAAAAATTGCAATAAATGAAATATTTTTTTTATTACTCCCTTTAATACAAAATTTTTTAAGTAAATTTACTGCAACGTTAATTTTACTTTTATTTCCTTTTTTTCTTAACTGTACAGCCATGTTCAGGGTTTAAAAATATACTGTGACAAAAAATAGTTTTAATTCGAATATTAATGAATCCAAAATACAAGTTTATACTGTATAGTTTGGCAAAGCAATTAAGAACATTTTAAGAGTAAACCTATCTTAGAGTTAATATATTATTCCACACCTGTATGGTATTCACTAATTTCATGCTAGAAAACTTTTTTGATCAAGGAATCTTTGGAAACTGATACATATGACCGTAGAGTACTTAAGGATTGGTCAAGTAATTGACGTCATTCAGTAGTCCAGCGCCCACTAGAGAATGACGGACACAGGCCGATTTCTACCGCATTCACTTTGCGTCACGTCGGTCCCAGATTCCATGAAGCACTCTTCACACATACCACACCCTCCATTACTTGCGCTGCATTTTCTAACAATTACCAGAAATTATGTTTTTTAGACATTCAATATTATTATCTGAAGTAATATATTGCATTATACAATACATGGTTTAATATGTTTTTATTATTAACGCAGTTAAAATTATACAAAATACCAACAATGAAATATAAATGTTATGGAAAAGGTATAATATTACACGATGTTCGACATTGCTGTCCATACAGAATTACACAAAACGATTTATATGTAATCGTTCTAACCAAATTCCAGGAACCAACTTCCGGTAATTTCAATATTGTGAGAAAAATTGCAATTGGGAAATATTGTTATTTATAAGTGTATCATTTTTAGTAGAATTGAATGATTTATTGTAATATATTTATTTTTTTTTCCATACCATATATCTATTTAAATTTAAAACTAATGGGAAATATGTTTTGCATTTTTTAAATTTCATATATAAATTATCCATTGCACTTGCAAACACAAATATTATGAAATGAAAAAAGAAGCCAATTCAATCAAGGGTGAGAAGCCAATTGTACACTCAATTGCATCACAACTTTCAACATCAACATCACAATATTGCTCGTATGTCAGTGGATTTTCTATACCTATTTTAAGTAATTTTTACAAGCAGAGATGCGTTTATAAGTTGAGACAATGTTCATCAAAACGTTCTTTGTGTGCCCGCATTTTGGAAAATCAGAAGCACGTAGACATGAAGATTGATGTTTTAATGGTTTGCTGACATTGTTGGAACTAAAATGATCGGGAATAAGAGGATGAAAAAGTTTCAGCACTTTACATCTTTGATTCTTTTAAAATGCGAGTAAAGGGTGTTTTTTCATAACCGTAAACCTTCTAAACTTGTAGTGCTAAGAATAGAAAGAATATAAAGTTCCCCCCACTACCACACTGCCACGCATTACTAGATTAGTGAAGTAAATTGAGGAAATATAAGATTCGAAACGCTCTCCGAATAGAGATGTGGAGTACTTTATTATTTTTTTTTTCTGCGCTTTCATATTCCTGGACATGTCATAATCAGTGCCATTGTGGTTTCCAACACCGAATAAGCCTTGATGAACCAAATCACAGCTTGGCTCCGTGTTTCCGTGCTTGGCCAGAGAGACAGCCGTGGATTTTGTATAAAAATGCAGTGAAAATGAGGTTGAAAGAAACTAAGGGACTGGGCCATGAGCATATAGGAATAAAAATCATATGATAGCAATAATCCAAAGGATCAAGGAAACCAAACGCACTAGATATAATTGGAATTTTCCAAACCCCGTGGAAACAACTGGATATAATGAATCCATGTCACAGTTAAATGGGATACTACCTGATTTAGACTTACGATTTGATGCAATACATAGGCTGGATATAAATACAATTGGAAAAACACATTTTACTAAAATACAAATAAGGAAAAAAAAAAAAAAAATGCAATATACATGCATGATTTTTACAATACGTAGGTGGTTATACAATTCGTAGTATCAATTATTACATAGAGCTCACCAATTATTTTCATTTCATAAGTCACAGCCCTTTAGAATCACCTTCCCAGAAGACCGTATAATTTATCACTCCAAAATAACCTGTAATCATTTAAAGTTTTTAATTTACAAAAGAGAAGAAATTTGTTAAGACAGTGTTGTAGTACGTATTTTAAGTGTATAAAAGACAATATCCCAGTTTTAGTCCTAATTTTATATACTGCGGATATTTATTATCAGTATATACAACTCCTATCTAAACTGTCAATTCACAATGTAATAATTTTTATAAAAACTGTAAACATGTAATATTCTCATTTTGAGGTATTTCTTTAAATATGATAAACACATTTCCCAATAACTATTGATTAACTGTTTTAAAAGTGTATAGTTATTTGTGATATGATCGAAAGGATAGTGGATTTAATAATTGTTATATAACAAATATTATGAATGCTAAATACTAAAATATTTAAACCAGGATCCGGAAAGTGGATATATTATAATGATTTTCTCATTATTTAATAAAT
>NW_025788458.1:0-11536 GCF_021130785.1 Homalodisca vitripennis
AACCGAAGTTATTCCATCTGAAGCTGTCGTAGCTGTCCTTTGAAATCTGAGCTCTGAGGTTTACACCTACCAGAACAGATCGAAACAGTAAGTAACTTCTGCAACAAATTATGAAAGTAGGATTCAATGCCTCATCGTTCCCATAACAGAGACAAGTGCTGCTTGTCTGCAAACTGCAGCAATCGTATACAGGGTGAGTCAGAAATATGGTAAAATATTTTAAGACGTCATTGTAGACCTAAAAATAAGAAAAAAATGTTATATAAAGGTAGGTCCGGAAACGCTCCATTAGTGAGTAATGGCTGGCGAAAGATTTTGCTTCGTTTTCAGTTCACCTGGTGATTCTTAAATGTTTTGTTGTTACTTTTCAACTCAAATAAGGTGGATTTATGAGGAACATCACCTCAAAGATCTAATAAAACCACTCTAGAGGTTGTAGTGTGAACATTTTTTGAGAAAAAGTCTGAAATTTGCCAAAAACCTAATAACAAAAATACCGTCTTAAATTTTTGATGTCCAATAACATTGTTAAATGACCAATAAACTAATTTTTTTCCTAATACAGATTGTAGAGAATTTAATTCTGAAAACAACAATAATAAGCAAAGTTAGTTAAATGTGTAAAAAATTTATGAAATTGACTCCTCACGTATTACACTACACAGCAAACATTTGCTGTTTTATAATAAGGAATAAGTATCTGATTGGTAACAGCTGGTAATAATTAATCATTTAAACAACAGCTGTTTAAAGATTTTTAAATAATAAATAATCAGCCGGACATTTATCATTATATGACATACGTCACCTCATTGTTGAACAAAACAACAAACTGTAAAGATACTGTGTTTTTGTATTAAGTATTTTAACCAGTTATTTTCATTCATTTTACTAGTGATTTTGTGTTATGTGTTTCATTTATTAAAAATGGAAGGTAATGTTCATGTGTATTCAAACTCTGAATTAGCAGACATGCATTTAATGTATGGTTTGGGACGCTGCAATAGTACTGCAGCAAGACGTCTGTATCAAGAGAACTTTCCTAACCGCAGGTGTCCAAGCGCAAAATTGTTTGCCACTATTCATCAACGCCTATCTGAAACAGGTTCTTTGAAGTCTTCGGAGCATAGTAATGCAGGCATCGCCCGATCATGTTGGACTGTTGAATTAGAAGAGTTGGTTCTTAATGAAATTTCTGATTATCCTGAAAAGAGCACTATAGAATTGTCACTACAGTTCAATTTCAGCCAATCTAGTATTCGGAGAATACTACACGAGTACCAGTTACACCCATACCACTTCCAGATGTCCAAACTCTTTTGCCACAAGACTACGCTCCCCGTGTTGTCGATGGCTTCTGGGAACATGTGCTGATCCAAACATTTTAAATACAATTTTATTTACCGACGAGGCTCACTTTACAAGAGCAGCTATCATTAACTTCCATAACAACCACACTTGGGCAGACAGAAATCCTCATGCTATCAAACCTAATCACCCACAACATCAGTTTTCAGTAAATGTTTGGGTCGGAATCTTAGCAGATCATTTAGTCGTATTCGTGCTTCCGCGCAGGCTTAATGGCTTGTTGGTACTTAAACTTTTTAAAAGAAACGAGCTAGCTGGCCGAGATGGACCAGTTCTTGGCCAGCTAGAATTAACCGGACTTAAATTCTTTCGAACTTATAGCCTTTGGGGACATTTAAAAACATTAGTTTACTCTTCCCACAATAGATACCGTTGAAGAACTCCGATTAAACATGTCCTAATGGAATAAAAACCATTAAGCCGACACCTTTGGAGATTTTGAAACGGGTCCGCATTTCGAACAACGGAGGTCCAATTTTGAGCAGCATCCCTTTAATCTTCCTTGAGACTGGCATGGTATGCACGGCAGCGGTCGAAGCACAGCGACCAGCTCTTAACCTAGAGGCCTATAGCAAACATTGCGGTCTTTTATATAATCACAAATCTTCGAAGTGTAACTTTGTTTAAAAAAAAGGCACTTATAGTTTTCTTCGACGACATTGGTCGAATAAATGCCGAAGTTTTCGGAAATAGGAGAAAACATTTTTTCGCATTGTCAAAACGACAAAGGAGATTGAAAAATTAATCTAAACAGAAAGCATTGTTCAAGTAAACCTTCCTTCAATTCTGCAGCCTACTAACAACCGCCAATCGAAAATTCAAACACGCGATATCCCATCTACCAGCTCATGGAAACCCAAACGATTCCCGATTTACCGCAGTAACCACATGCAAATCCCAATCAATAATTCATTGTATGCTAAAAGATTACTAACAACACAACAGCACCATAATGAACAACCAGATTGCAATATGCAACAAACAGCAAACCTACACCAAAAAAGTGAAAATAAAAAAAGAAATGTTAAATGTTTAGAAGAACTATAGTTTTAAGATTTGTATCTTCTTATTTCCTAACCTAGGAAGACTTCGTAGAAGGGTTTTAAAGTAAGGTAATTTTTTTTTATAAATAAATTAAAATATTATAAAACTCCACACCAAAAAAAAGCTAAAAACACAAGCTTTGGTGTTCGGGTTCGATAGATAACCTCACCACGTGTTTGTCAGGTCGTTGACATGACCACACCACGATGTTGCCACTTCGTGAATGAACAAGAGCGGGATTCAGAGTGTGGTCATTTAGTGTTTTGATGGGGGAATTTTATTTTGTTTTTTTTTACTTAAGGGAGTAGTTTATTTTTTTATTTTATTTAACCTTACAAAAAACAGTAAATTACAAACACCCCTTATCCTTTTCTTCCTCGAGAGATGAACTCGCATCTTGACATGGTACTTGACCAACACCAAACAAAAGAATCTAGCGGTAACTTGTGCCTGACTTACAAATTGCATGTATTACTTGCGTGGAGTACCATTATTTAGAAGTAGTTTCGAAAGCATTGGTTTCTGGGATGTCTTCAGTCCCACTGCTCCATGTTATCATTACTTCATTGCGGTAGTAAGATTATGAAGTGCATACTAAGTCAGAAACAATGATATCTGCATTCTTTGGAGTTACTTGCAGTCTCCCCATATAAAACTCTAAATCTTCTGAACCAAAGATTCCAAATGTATTTTCTAAAACTCTCCTTTGTCTGTAGTTATGACTTCTTAGCAAGATTAGAGCGTGTTTTGGAGTAGGGTCTCAGTAAATATACTTTTCAGGGGACAAAGCTGCATCAATCACCCATTACATAACTAAAAAGGATGAGGATTCGCCATTGTTTTGCAAAGGTTCGTGGCTCTTGGGGAATGTCTAGCTCTGTGTGTTTCAAACATTAGCACCCATTGCAAACCTTCCCAAAAACACGCCATCGTTACTAAGCCTTCTCATAACCACCGACATCTACCATTGTAAATTGGTAGTTGGCATTCAAATAAGGCCATCTGGACTATGGAAAACGGTCCTCTTTGTTGTTGAATGAAGAGGTGCGGCCACTGTTGTTAGGTGCTTAAATAACTACGCCGTTTCCCATCTAATGCCCCTATTGCAATTGGAGGAAGTTCTAACGTGTTGACAAATTCCTGGGCTACTTTCCTGGGGACATGTTCACAGGTCTTTGCAAGTAGGCATTATTAAGCCGTTTACAGCTAATTATGGCGATATGCTGTAGCTATAAGCTTATAGACATTTAAAGATCTCCTACAGCCAAGTATCTGGAAGAAAATAATAAAAATTTTAAAAAAAAGGACAGAATTAGCATGACATTATGTCGTTTAAGTAACACTGATTTTAAAAGACTCAGTTGAATTTTTATATATTCTTAGCTATTGAACATATTTATTAGCCTAGCGAAGTACTTATAGTTACCAGTCACTGGTGCGAAGGCCAGTCATTCTTCGTTAGATTGATACATCGTTCCGAGGGCCGAAGAGAGGATTTAGTGGTTTTTTTCTTTCGATGCTTGGAAGCAGGTCGAGCAAACATATTTGAATTTGTGTAATCCCATCCGAGAGTATCCTCGTAAAATAAAATCGGGTCATCCTTCAACTTCGAAAAAGAGTGTGGAAACTCTCCCCTCCTCAGTCTGTGCTAACCGAAATACTTTTGGTGTACTCAATACGTCTTTTTGTCGTTTACTTTTACTTTTTGTTTACCGTTAACGCCAGCATTAAGCCAGCTGTTGCGATCAACAACTTCCACCTCTCGTCCGTGTCCCATTTTAATAACTGGAATCCTTCAGAGCTATCGGAACGTAAAACTGCTGACAGGTTACAGTCTGGCATTAAGAATTAGTATTCTCGACCGTAAAATAACACATCCAATAAGTAAAATAGTCAAACAAAACAGCCCAGCAGAACTAGCGCACAATTGTCAGATCCGTTCCTTTGTCCAATGACTTAGTCAAATGTCAACTATTGATTCTACGTCTTCTGGAAAGTGAAGCGCTTCACACAGTCATATGTATCTGTGTGACCGCCCAACTTTTGTCATTCTATTTGACTAAAAGTGCGCGCGACATATGTAAAACGAAAGTTCGGGGACGACAGAAAATACCACTGGTCTGCGGTTTACATTAAATGGTTTTTACCATTAATTTGAATACCACGCATTGAATGCGATGATTGAGAGCGCGCTACTTAGGCAGATGCCGACCGTCCGTACAGCCACTGCAAGTACAATTTAGAACGACGATGATAGATTTGAATACGAATATGACTAAAATAACTTTATTGGTCTCAAATACATGCTTTGCAGATCCTGTCAATGACACTAAAGATAAAAAATAACATGTGCATTTCATACCATGGCAAATCAATTTTAACAAGAACACGGGTGGAAGCAAATAATAACTAAAGATAACAACAATGTTTATGCATAAACAAGTCAAAACTGTACCAAGCATACCGAATTCTAAGTCTAGGGAGAAGAACAAAGAATTAACAGTACTATTAGTGGAGGCGACAAAGTCTAAATTAGCAAACATCTGAGCCTAGAGGATTCTGCAATCAACCTAGACGTGCATTATTTTCTTAAATCTTATAAACCTAACACGCGTAACCACTCTGTAACAGAAAAAACGCTTTAACAGTATGTTACAACTTTCATGTGCATTTTAGCCTTTTAGAGAGCTTGGTGAAATGCCTAGCAAATTTTGCTAACTGTTTCTTGGTTATGTGTGGTTGCGTACAAGATTGTTTTTGTGTGACGTTTGACAGGGTTTTCTCTTATATGCTACAAACAGAGAAATTTAAAAAAACATATTAACAATAGTCACAAATGCCCTCTTGGATAAAATGTTGTCTTGCAAGCGATAATCATAAATATCAAACTTTTTTCAATAATTTCTGCATAGCTTTTCTTTTGTACTAACAAATAATACTGTCTACACTACAAGAATTTCTTGACAAAAGCCGACCATTTTTAGAAGATACTTTAAAATAAGGCGTGATATACCGCATTTTTTTAAACTAATGGTCTTAAATATATTAACAATAAATATATATATATATTATATATATATAATATATCTAGTTTTTTTTACAAACATGCTTTGCATGCGCGTATGCCAGGATAACTTTAGATAAAAAAATTCTCAAGCACCATCACAGTCTGAGTATAATCACACTTCCTCATCGACTAGACTTATAAAGTAAATACTACGCGCTGAAATCTTGTTCATGATTTAAATAAAACACAATTTGCCCTAAACAAATAATCGAGCGCTGCTCAAATTAAATTAGCAGCATATACCATTAATTTCTAGTCAAAAGGAGTGACAAAATCGTCCCGCAAATATTAAATAAATTAATTACAGTTAGTGTTTTTGTCAAGATCATTAGGTAGGTTCATGAGCTCGCTGTCAAGAAACAACAAAAGAGGGTCCCAATACCGACCCCTGGGGTACACTAAAATGGTAACATAATCAAGAGGAAACCACCTTTTGTGTAAATTTGTGTGAAGACGATTGCTGAGGCTAGAGTTAAATAGTGAATTTCACAGTCAATTATACCATAGTATTGTTGTGTTTTTTGGGGGGGGGGGGGGGGGGGGGGGGGGGGGGGGGTTTTTTTTTTTTTTTTTCAAGATTTTTCAGCAGAATTATCCCGGTCAACGCAGGTCGAAGCGCGTTTAGACAGGCCACAAAGCCACCGCACTGCTGTCATCTACCACTCTCAAAACTGAACAGCACGTGAAGATACTAAGTCCTCGACTGCGTCCACCGAGAGTGGACACTCCAGACGTAAAACCATATTAACTATTGGTAAACAACTTATTCGATAATGGCTACAATCAAGTTTTCAACTAGCATTTTCATTACTGCGGGAGCTTGTTGGACTTTCAGCAAAAACAGGTACCAGAGAAGACAATCAGTCTATAGTTTACTGAACCTCATCCTTGTTACCTTTTTTAATGATTGGCATATCTACTTTGCGCGTCAAACTTTGGGAGCGTGGGTATAGGAAAAAGCATAGAGGCTAAAGGATATATAAATTACACCAATTACATTCTTATGTATTAAAGAAGATATACCATATAGTCACAGCTTCTCGTTTGGGTTTTCATTTTGGCTACTTACTATAGTACATATTTTTTCTTTTCTTTTTTTGGTCTTTGGATAGCAGTATTGAAATCTAACGTAGCGTTTTACTTAGTGGACAATTTATTTTCTACTGTATATACTTTGTTATTGGTGCTCAGGTGTATTTTAGACTATATTTATAATCATACAATTGGACCAGAGTGAGTGCCATCTAATCTACCTATTAGTTTCTTAAACTCTGTTGTTTACATCTTTGGTCAATAATTCAATTAATTTTTCAACCTCTAATTCACTTACCGTTGTTAGTGTAAACGATCTCCAGCTGTCATCATCACTCAGCAAGTCATCAGACGCCTCAATTTAAATCACTGAATCCCAATAGCTTGGCATGTTATTTTTGCATGTAGGCGCTGTATATTTTTAATTCGACTTCGGCTTTTCGCTTAAGTATTTACAAAACCTCATTACTGTTGTCATCTGTCCAATAACACTTGTCTTTGATCATTGCTATACGTCATTCATAGAAAGTAATCTGCGAAACTTATTTTTTTTTTTGCCACAGAGCCCTTCTGGGATTCCATCTACCCATCCAGGCTCTGTTTTTTCCTACAAGGCGTGTACTATAAAGAAACACTTCTACTCCGGATCAATTCATCTGGCTGTCCGGTTTCGGAGTTGACTGTTACTACTCGGGGGATGTGAACTGAGTAGCCCTGATTTAAACAATATCTACAAATATGGATTCGAGAATCGAAGTCAACATGCGTTCCTTGTTGTAGAAAAAGTTATAAATACCGATGATGGACTCCAATGTCGATTGGCCCCTGGTTGTATCGGTGGTTTCATCGTACTTGCGTTGGGATAATTTCTAAGATCTGAGTTAATCTGAAAATTATGCAAGCGATAATTCAGTTAAATGGTTTTGTACACGCGGTGGATTGTTGTTACCCTGCTCGCTCCGTCTGTGTCTAGTTTTGACACACATACACATTCTTTCAGTACTTGCTCAAAGAGAATCGAACGGCAACCTTTCAGCCAAAAGGTTTGGACCGCCTCAACGATTTTACCGGAAAATGTTAAAATCTATCCAGGAATTGATGTTCAAGGACTATCCATGACAAATTGCGCGAACAGCGCTTGAGGTGAGCCTCGTATTGAGCGTCTTGAAACACAGAGTCTCAGGAACAAATGAGAGTAGAGTCGATGAACAAGACACGCTGGCGGTGGTGGTTTTTGAGGAAACCCTGATGGAGATTCAATGATCGTAATAAAACGTCTGAGTGATATATGTACACCACATTCTTTACGGCGATTGCTGGAAAGCTCCCAATCCAAAACACTGGAATCTAAAAGAAAACACGACAAACATGCAAATTAAACAGCTTTTGTCTGAATGCTTTACCAGGAAGCTAACCTTGAATCTATTAAAATTCTTTAGAATTTGCGGTGTATATAAGAAAAAATAATTCCAGGCCGCTTAAATAGATCATTTTCCCTGATTGCTGACGGGGGCGAGGGGCCCTCGAATTTTCGCCAAACGTTTCTCGGACAAATATGCAAAATGGTGTTGGTGGTGAGATCAGCATGTCTAGAGATCGCACAGTTAAAGAGCGGAAATCATCTTCAGAAACTCCAGAGCAGGACCTTGAAATGCGAGGAGGAATGCTGGCGAGAATGACCCTGTCTATAAGGTACATTAATGGAGTTCCCTCCTATTTCCAAGTTGAAATCAAAAAAACGCTTAGGACTCCAACGGTCCAAAAGAAATATCAGGTGTGTTTTTTCAAAAAACGTCAAATGGACTCTGAGATCTAAACTTGTAACCCTGCCGCCAATCTCTTAGCCATTCCGTATATGAACAGTGATTGTAATTGGTGGAGGACCAACCTTACAGGGAGATAATAATGTAATGTTGAAACTTGGTTTTTCTTCAATTAGCAGGGTGTATATAGGATGTGATCAGGACCTCTCTATTCGAGCCAGAAAACCTGTGGATGGTGAGGGGTGATATGTGGCGAACTACGGGACCGGTTTGGATTTCCTGGGAAAACTTCTCCTCAGTCTTCTCTTAACATTGAATGTGTCTTTGCAGCCATGATGCTAAAAGGAATTCTCATTCTTGTCCTTGGTAGGTGTATATCTGCCGTCCTAATCAGAAACTCATACCCAATACATGTAATTTGCATCTATTAATGGAGGAACTGTCACAATTACCGTTCAAGACCATACAACCCCATTAGTTGATTATTGGAGGATTTTAACTTGCCGAACGTGGACTGGTCCAGTCTCTCTTCCCACCTCAACACATCAGCCCAACGTATTATTGATGTTATGAATTTCCTTGATCTTAAGCAGTACAATAATATCTACAATGATCGAGGTGTCCTTCTGGATTTGGTCTTTTCTTCTGTGAACTTGCGAGTCCTGAATGCCCTCAGACCCTCTTCTTCCTGTGGGATGTCACCATCCTGCGCTCGGAAATGGACCTGGATATTAATACTTCAGCAAAACCTCTACTATAGTGCATTTGTTCCCAATCTAAGGAAATTGTGATCTAGCCCATGTGTTTGACTGGGTTTCAGCGTCTGAACTATCCTTGTGTTCGATAAAACAGTGTTCCTGTCGAAGACTTATTTTTCAGAATTTTGTTTTCCAAACTTAGCTGCAATATCAGGTGCGCATGTCCATCTAAATAAGTTGGTAAAACGAGGCCTTTCCTGTTTTGGTTCTCCCCTGTACTAAAAGCTGATGATCATCAGGCAAGAAGATACTTCATAGGCGCTAACAAACAAAACTCTTGATAGACCGTCCTTTAATTATCAATTCTGTGGTGTTCGTGCAGCATGTAGTAGACTAACTGAGGGAAATGCTACTCAACATTATCATTCAGTCCATTGACTCATCTCTGAAGAGTAACGTTCGAGTCTTCTGGAGTTTTGTCCAATTCTTCCAAGGGGACTCCTTCACTTCCTTCTCGATTGCAGCTCGATCATGAATTTGCTGAAAATCCTCAAGACATCTTCTAACATGTTCGCCAAGTTTTTTTTCCTCTGTGTACAAGGGCTCCATCTCAATCTCCACCTATATATGACCTCAATGCGATGTACCACTCTCTCTTCCTGCTGTGTAACCTGTGCTGAAGGTGGAGGGTTGTACTGAGTTCGGCTTGAGTTGTGAACAAGGGAGCTGGCCCTGACGACATCTCTCCATTGATTATGAAATTCTGCAGTAGCGTTTTATCTCCTCACCTTACCTTTATACTTCAACATGCCTCATGGCTGCCGGAATCTTTCCCTCTAATCTCAAATTGGGTTATATAGTACCTATCTTCAAGTCTGGTTCTCCCGCTGACGTCAAGAATTATCGCCCGGTAGTTATTCAGTCATCAATTGCCAAGATCTTTGAATCCCCTGGTTCTGAAGAGGTTGTCATTCCATCTGATGGGTGTTATCTGTGCTGAACAACATGGCTTTATTGAAAGGACGCTCGACTACTACTAATCTACTAACACTTCCAAGATCACATTCTCGCTGCCTTCTCAGAATTCTCATCAGGTGGACTCCTTATACACAGACTTCTTCTAAAGCTTTCGATCGTGTAATGTAAGCCATGAACACCTGGTGGCCAAGCTTGAAGCTATTGGACTCAGTGGAAGCCTCTCTTGATGTGGTTGAAAAGAGGCTACCTTCGGGATCGTTCTCTTCGGGTTCGGGTTTGCTGGCTGTTTGTCGAAGCCTTTCTCTGCTATTATCAGGTGTGCCTCAGGGATCGCTGTTGGGCCCTGTTCTCTTCTCAATATTTATGCCACGGACTTCGTCCAGTACACCCAAGGATCAAAAGTTTTACTCTTCGCCGATGATGCTAAATTCTTCAGAACAATAAAAACCTTCAACGATTGCCAGGCTTTACAGAACAGTATTGATCTGTTGATGAAGTGGGTGTTATGATAATGAATTGTCATTAAATATTTCCAAAGGCTCTGTGATATCTTTCTCCAGGTCCTAGCACACCTATTCATGTTCCCTTACAACACTTGAAGATCAACCCCGCTCGCGTTTCTCTGATGATAAGGGACCTTGGAGTCATGCTTTCTCCTAATTTAAACCCTCAAGAACATATCAACTATATTTGTATGAGAGCTAATTCTGCCCTCTTACTTCGTCATAACGGAAACAGCCGCAACATGTTTCTCTTTTCATGCTCTACGGATCCTTTACATCCATCTGGTGAGACCCTTTACTGGAATATTCTTCACCTGTTTGGAGCCCTTACTTGATTGGCCAGATTGATGGACTTGAGAACGTTTCAAACCCGTTTCGTCCGTTTTGTTGGTGTGCTGCTAGGCTTCGACTACCGCACTGCTCCAGTTCATGATCTGCGACTTCAGTTAAACTTGATGCCACTTCACACAAGATCCGAATAATCAATGCCCTACAGTTCCTGGTGGAAGGGTTGGATTAAATCGAACATTGACTGCCCCTGATCTACTTGTCAAGCTGGACTTCCCGCACTTCTCGACACCTGCGCCACACCCCATCCTTTCGCTAGACGTCAGTATTCGACCCCAAGTACTTGTTCCACAGCACCTTTACTCGCCTCGAGCTGCTGGCAAACAGGAATGCCGGACGACATTGGATCTGTTTTGTACAGGTGAGGAGGCCTTCAAAAAGAAGTTGTTGGACTGGAGGGCTCTGCATTGATTCCTGTATTCGGCAATCAAAACTGTCAGTTATTAGTATAAACATATGGTGCGTGTTCATTAGTTTTTTTTCCTTAATTATATTTACTTATCATGATCCTCAATTATTTATTATAAATTTTATTGTTATTTATTTGTTATCGTTGTTAAAATTTGTTATGTATTCTATTAGATTCTATTTTTTTACTCTAATACTGTTAATATTTATTACATTAATGTAGATTTTTTTTTTAATTTACTAGTAAAGTTTGATTTATTGTAAATCATATAGCTTTATTAATTGTTATTGTTGCATAGTGTTGGCTGGTAAGTGTTTCCCTGCATG
>NW_025788459.1:0-12275 GCF_021130785.1 Homalodisca vitripennis
GGTGAGCAGGTGAGGACTGAGCAGTTTTTAGATCTGCGGATCTGATCCATACTAAGTGGTTGTTTGGTGGCAGTGACAGTCGGCTTTCAGTCTCTCCTGCCGCAGTAGTTGCCACAGTCTTGTCATTTGGTGGCAGTAAGCGGATGCTAAACTGGACAATGATGTGTAAGTAAGCTTAAATAACATTTTGTAGCACGTACTCTACAATTATAATACTAGGGAGTTGCTTTATGATTTTGGTATTCTCTTGATCACCTCAAAAATTCATACTCTTTACATTTACAAATATGTTAGAATGCTCTTTTAGATTATAGGTTGCTGTACAATTAAATATTAAATATTTATCATTTCATTCCTAATTCAAATAGTCAACGTAAATTTATTTGTACAATTCATCTGCAGTCTAGAAGTGCCAAATCATTTAAGAGCAACCTTACTATACCAATGTAGTATATTATGCTGCCAATTTTGTTGCTTCAATAGATTTCCGATTTTTAGCCATGAAATGCTTAATTCTTACAAGGTTAATGAGATACAAATTAACAATCCCCCCCCCCATATAAGTACTTTTGACTTGAACAAATTATTTACAAAAAATATTGGATAGTATGCACAAATATATCTCTCTGCCAACTTCCACGTAAAGAATATAGATAAGGGACAAATCTCTCTAGCATCATTGTTTATAAGCCTCATTTGTTATAGATCCTCATTTTGAAATAGTTTGTGCATTTATGAATATGGAAATGAGTCTCATTCTGAATAGCGGCTAGAGAGTGTGAACTTGAGAATAGACAATACGACAATCAGACTAATAGACAATATCCTTTTATTACAATTTCTTCAAAGAAATTAGTTACACAGAACTCACCAAACAACATCCCAGCGTCAAATTTAAGTCAAATTTATAGTATAATATATAAGTCTTCTTCAGTGATAATGTGGGGTCTCGCCCAAGTTAAAGAATTCATTTATGGTGTAGAAAGCCTTGTCTAGCAGCCATCTCTGTAGCTTCCTCTTCATCAGGCGCGCACAGGGCCTTTCCAGGCTTTCATCCAAGTTGGTCCTTTGTCGGTATCGGGTTGTTTAGCATCTTCACTCCTGCATACATACGGTTTCCTTTCATACATGGCTGTTCATGTGACCTGGCAGCCACATAGTTCCGCCTGTCATATCTGTTGTTGTTGTTTGCAGAGGATGCACGTCACTTTGTTTAGGGGGCGCTTTGGTCCCAACACAGTAATATGCGACAGTGGAGCGATTTAGGATGTAAGATGGAAGTGAACCGTCAGGATGAGTTCTCGAGGTTCTTGAAAACATTCTCCTACTCACAACTTCATTGATCCTTGGATGAGAGCGGAGGGGTTAAGCCTGGCTATTACTCTGATTGCCCCTTTCTTGTCTTCCTGCATACCCAGTGAACGCGGTTGAAGGATTGTCCCATGGAGAGTGTGAATTCCACACCCCAGTACAGTAAATACCATATCGCGAAACTAAATGGCTTTTTCAAAACAAAGTGTTCAATAGTATACGCAGTCCTTTGGTTGCCCTCCAGGGGTACCTAGGTTGCCTTTGATTACGTTTTATGGCCATAGTAAGGAGTACTGACCCAGAGTTCGAGATTTAGTGCAAGAGATTGTCCACTTGATGATTATTCTATCCTCAGGTATAAATTTTTCATCAAGTTATGACACCTAGATGTTTGATTTTGTCGAGCCTGCTGATCAGATGTTCTGGGCATTTTCAGATACTGTAAGAACTTCTTTTGTTATATCCCAAATGACATATTGCTTGGTCTTACTTTCGATTTGAGAAGAACTAAGTTTCATTTTTCATATACAGTATTCTTGTGTCCATATTGAAGGGCAATACAAAGTGTTCACCTTCTAGTTGATCTACGTTGTCAGTGAGGATGTTTGCAGGTAGCAGCGTGCACAGCCACAGGTGTCGTCCAGCATACATGACCATCTTACTGTTATGTCCCTCGGAGCGTAGATGTTACTGGAAAATCATTGATTAAACAGCACAAACAGAATTGGCCCTATGGTCAGAGCCCTGGGGAACTCCTCTTGTTAGTCGGGGTACCTAATTCAGATCTGACAGTATTTTGTAAATTGCGCTCTTGTTGTTGTGTTATTAGTTCTACCCATTTTGGCGTTCGTCCTTTTAGGATAACTGTGCAAACCGACTTTTAGTGCTGTTCGTTGGATTCCCTAAATTTTTGTAGTTTAGCTAGATATAAGATCATGTCCCAGGCAGTCAAAAAGCCTTGGCTTAGGTCAAGATGACAGGGCCTGGGTGATAGATGTTTGCCGCGAGATTTTCTATGTTACTCAATTATATTACTCAGCAAGCCCCGTCACTATCAGTTGGCAGTGTTGGTGGTTGATTTTCCAGTATACGAAACGTCCTTATGTTGGGTCTGTCTGTCAAAATGATTGGGAGGAGGTTTTGACTAGAAGATGTTCCTGGAGTCTTACTTTAACAATCTTCTCAATAAGTTTGGAGACAGAGATGAGAGGTCAGTGAGATAGGTCAGGGTAGTTAGAAATGATTTTTGTAGGATCCGCCTTGCTTGTGTTTTGGAAAATACCTTGGCTTATCTCAACTCAACTTGGATGGAACAAGTGCCCGCTCTGTCCATGGACATGTTGGAACGATCTTTCACTAGAGGGGCGATATTAGCTCGTCTGCACATGTTTTTTTCGCGTGGCACTTTTTGAAAGATATTTTCATCAATGCCTTGAGGATTGTGGAGTTCTTTAATGATTGAAATGGTTCTGCCATATCTCGTCAGGTGATTGTTGGACGTAAAGAAGTAAGAGTATTGTCACTGTGGAGGTAGCTTGGAAGATTTTGAATTATTTCGGTGGGGCGAGCGTTGTGTTTATTATATTTTGGTTTTCTGTTTTTAGTGTTTCCTCATCTAGAGGGTGGAGGAGAGTTACAAAATAATAATTAAAGCGATTTGCTACATCTCTGTAGGGTCAGTAAATTTTATTCCATTGTCATTTAGTTCTATTGTAGGATTGTTGTCAAGGTTCTTTCCTCCCTACCGGCGAGAGTCCTCTCACTATTGATGGTTGTCCCATATAGCTTTGAGAGAGGTTTGTTGTGTTTCTTTTCTCTGCTGTGTTCAATGTAGTGGCGCGTGCAGCAACATGTTTCCCTGCCTTGCCTTCTTTAATTTTTTGGGTGCGTAGGAATTTCTTTTTATCTTGTGGCTGCTGTCCTTCTTGTCATCGGGATGGCCAGGTTTAGGAGAAAAATCTGTGCTTGGTCGCTTTTAAGAGCCGGAAACTCCTTTTTAATGTGTCATAGAATTTCCTTCATCATACCTCAGTCTGTTTACCCCCTTTTTTTTTGTGTAGGGTGGGGGAGCGAGGGTACGAATCTGAGTTTTTTTTTGGACATGCCCAATTGTCAAAGTGCAAGCTGTTGTAGCGTGTTTGTTAAAATTAAAGTACGCTCTCTTCGCAACATTCATTTGCTGTCAAATAAACAGAATCCCAGGTAATAAGGGAGATGTTCGTTTCTTTTTTTAAAAAAACAGTAAGACCAGATTGTTGTAAGTTAAAATATCCGTCATGAAGTGTATGTCATTATTCTGTGCGTTTCATTTTTGGAAAGGGGTTCCAGTGTGCAGTATTGTCGTCTGTGTGTATCTTGATAGACGCTGGTGTGAGAGACCAACTACTTTGTATAGGCTGTTATATATCTTGATGTTGGGAATTTCAAAACTTTATTGTTTATATTTTGGGGGGCGGACTGCAACGGTTTTAAAATTAAAGTACTATATAGAAAAAGATAGATATTTATAAGCGGGAGGGGAGATCGGTGGTTTCTTTTTTTAGGTAATAGATTTATTGGTGATTTTTTCTTTTTTTTCTGTAATCGTTTTAATATTCATTGAGCGGAGTTTTTGTTTTTTCATATTTTCCACATTTTTATCATTTTCTTTATTGTACATATTCTTAGAGAACAGAACAAAGGTCAAGAAGAAGTGTTAATGTTATAAATGAGTGTAATAGTCAGTGTTTGTAAATTCATTATGTGGTCTTCATTTAGTCAAGGGCTCTCTCCAGGAATTCTTTCACTGAGTAGAAGGGTCTGTCTTCCAGCCACGCTGTTAGTTGTCTACTCAGTCGTTGTCCAGATACTTTCTTGAGGTGTCCAGGCATATTGTTGTAGAACAAGGCTCCTCTGTAGCTTGGCTTTCTTTCATAAAGACTCAAGTGGTGAGTTGGGAGTGAGAAATCTATTGCGTTTTCTGGTGTTATGTTGATGTAGGTCTCTGTGTCTGTCTTGGTTGGTTTTTACTGCATACAGGATGATTTCTCTTATGTACAGTGCTATTACAGTTAATATTTTAAGTTCTTTGAAAGATTCTCGACAGCTATCTTGGTAGGGTTTAACCCTGCAAGGCTCCTAATCGCTCGTTTCTGTTGTATAAGCACTCTTTTCCAGATTTGAGCTTGTTGTTCCACCCCATATTGCCAGGCCATACCTTAGATGTGATTCAAAAAAGTGCAAAAATATGCAATTTTTGATGTTTTTATCCCACTTGTTTGTTTGGTTCGTGCTGATTACATATGTTCCTGAGCTGAGAAATTTTTTTTTTTTTTTACAGAGTTGGTCTATATGAAGTTCGCCAGGTCAGATTCTCATCTATCACTATTCCGAGATACTTTGTGTTTTCTTCTCTCTTCAGTTCAGGTAGTCCAGCCTCGATTTCCTTTTTCCGAAATGTTATAGATCATCTGCAGAGTCTATTTTCTCGTTCAACACAAGGTCATTTGAGTAGCAATATTGTTTTGTCATATTAAAGGCTATGTAGGCGTTGATGTCAAGTTGTTCATTTGACTTTTTCTGCTACTGTAATGACAGTGTCGTCTTGCAAAACATAACACAGGTTCTGGCAAAGCATTCTTTAAGTTGGGTCTGGTATGGGTTCATTTGTTGAGTAGCAGGGGGAACTTAGGGGGGACCGGGGCCAACCATGATCCTGAGGCACACCCGCTCTCTGCCATTGTGGGAGGTAGGAGTCTTTGATTGTTGGCTTTCTTCAGGGAGTTATTCATTAGAGAGGCATTCAACTTCCAACACATTTGTTGTCTTGCTCCTTAAATAGCTGTCAAACCAGGCTTAGTGCTGTTTCCACGTGAACTCAAGAGTATTTAAACTTATCAAACGTCATAAAGCAGTTATGATTTTCTTTTTTTTTTTTTTTTGGTGTTTTTTTTTGTGAGTTATTTTAAGCAGGTTCCTTTTCATAAAGTGCCTTGCTGAAGTTCCCAAATATAGAACTTGTCACCTTAGAGCCCATCTTCCAGAGTTTGTCAATTATGATTATTTCAATCAGCTGTATTTTAGCGCCCTGTAGTAGTTGATCTGCCTTTCAAATATAGCATATGTTGGGTTTAATTAAGTTTGTAGTAGAATTGTTTTGTTCCAGGTGTAGTAGTAAATCTGGTTAACGGCGATTTTTTTTCACATAATTTTTGAGGAAAGTCTGGTAGTAGAGGAAAAGTGGCCGGCCGGGGTAGTCTGGTTTGAATCTCTGTGGTTGGCCCATATGTTTTTTTTAATTTCCGGGGTTAGACTTTGTTTTGCAATTTTTAATTTTTGATGGAAAAGATGCCTGTTTGAATTGTTTTTGGATTTAGTTATTGGTTGATCTAAAGGAATGGCTATCTCTTCTGTCTACAGGGCCTTCTTGTGCCAGTTTGGCTGAAATATTTCAATTCAATTCCAGTTGGATAAGTTTTCGTTGGTTTGGGGGTAAATCTATTAGTTTTTCTTGACTTCTTCAGGAATAGCTGGAATACAAATGTGAGTGGTTTTTCACAGGATAGTTTGGTTGGTAAAATTTGGAAATTTTGAGGCAGGGTTGTTTTTTTTTAGGTGTATTATTTTCATTCTTCAGAAGTTCTTTTCTGGCAGTGTTTGAAAAAACTTGATTGGAAGTTTATGTTGCAATATCTTTTGTTGGGGTTTCTCATCACATTCCTTACCATTCATCCTGTGGAGTTCCCATTTCGGTTAGTTTTCCAAATTCTTTTTATCCTTTCTTTCTTAGGTTTATGAGTCCTGTCCATTAATGCTTTTGATTTGTTGTCCTGCCTTGGTCAAGGAAAGCTGCATTTTGGTCTTTACGAAGTTTTTTGAGCCTTTAGGTCATAGTTCCTTTTTTCCTTCTTGCTACTTCTGCTTTGTCTTCTGGTAGCCCCAGAGCGCAGGTACTGTTCATTTGCTTGCTATATATATTTTCCTTAACAGCTTGCTTTCCTCATCCCAGACGTACTTTTGTTGCGTTTTTTTTTTTAACGTTTTTTTTTTTTTTTTTTGGTTTTTTTTTTGATGATTGACATGGTTGGATCAGGAATTATCGTATGGAATATTTGAAGGTCTATATGCCCAAATGAGGTCATAGGCTGCGTCAACATTGTGTTGTTATTGTTTTGAAATTTCTGTCAAGTCTTTCATTGACTTAAGAGTATATTGGAGTTGATGTACAGATTGTTCACTTAAAAAAACTATTTTTTTTTCTGTTGGGTGTTGGCTGTAGAGATGTTTTGGGAAATTAGGGTTTATTATTTGTGCGGTGTGGTTATTCTTGAAGTAGGCCTGTTTGAACTACCTCTTGTAATAAGTTTCATTTTGCTGCAGATTAGTACTTTACCCAGTCATTTTGATTGGACGTAGTTGATGAGGTTGGTGGTGTTCTTGTTGCGGGAAGTTTTTATGTCTTGAGTAATGTTTTATTAGCATGCTAAACAGTATCTTTGATCTTTTTTACTATCATTATTTTTTTTTCTGGATGTCTACATTTATGTTCTCCCACTATCACTATTGGTTTCTCTGTGGTTCTCAGGCCATCATTTATCTTAACTTGAGTGTTGGTTTCAGTGCTGCATCAAGATTATTTTGTACTTGGTGGTCGGTAAAATCCTAATACTAAAAATGGCCCATTTTTCTTAATAATTTCATATTAATGCTGACTCACATATGAGTTCAGAATTCTGGGCCTGCTAGTTTTTTGAATAGACCTGACATGATTTTCAATACCACTCTTAGCAAAATGTGCTGACGACACCTCCCTTTGTATGAAGTTTGTCTACTGAAACCGCAAAACTTATGGAGTAGTTTGTTATCTAGGTGATTTTGCAGGTTTTTCGCTGGTTGAGACCATTGCTTCTGTGACAATAAATAAAGTCTGAGGTTTTTCTTAATTTTTTAATTAGTGTGTTACTCTATAACAAATTGTTGGGTTAGCCTGTTTACATTTTGGTGTCCAAGTATTTGCTGTTAGGTTGTTTTTTGGTTTTTTTTTTGTTGTTTTGTTGTTTATTTTTTTTTTTTTGTTTTTGTTTATTGTTTTAGTTTGTTTTTTTTTTTTTTTTTTTCTTTTTATTGTTTTTTTTTTATGTTTCGCTTATGGGCCTTAATAGGAGCGCACAGTCTTGAGATTATGAGAGTGTTTTTATCTTGCTGTTGTATCAGGTTTGTTGGGTCTAAAAAAAAAAAAGAACAATATCCCCCCAGAGTGGTGAATGTCGGCCGTGTTTTTTTAAGATCTGTTTTTTTTTTCGTGTTTCCTGTTTCTTGCTACGAGGTGTGTGGGTGATATACAGTCGTTTGGGTCTGTGATTCTCAGAAGTTTTGGGGTTAATCTCCTGCCCATGGGTTAGTCTCTTTGCTGTGGAGCGGGAGTTTTTTTCAGAAAAGGGATGGGTATCCGCGGGTGATAGTTTGGCTGATGCTTTTGAGGCTGCATTTGGTTGGTGCCGCCTGTTTTATGGTTATAATTTTGAGGGTTTAATATTCAATGTTTTCAGTAAAAAAAAATTCTTCTACACTTTGTTATTTTGTGGCTTTTCTTTTGCATACACTCTGGGTGGTTTTTTAGTTTTTCCTTGGAGTATCTGGTTTACATCTGATTTGGCAGACAATGTGTGTTCTCTCAAATTGGATTTTTGCTCGGGCTTTTTTTGAGACTTGGCAGGGATGACACTGAAAAAAGTTTGTTCTCTCATTCCTCTTAGAGTGAGAAGTTTTTGTAAAATTTTCTGTTTTTACTTGTTGGTCAGGTTATGATTCCAGTTTTTTTGTCGGAGTTTTTTGGCTTACTGTTTCTCCCAGTTTGATTCATGGGCTCCAGTTTTTTGTGTTGGAGTTTTTGCATCGGCTCTCCCTCTTGACTTTTCTTCAAGACTCTTGTTTTTTTGGTTGGAGTTTTGGCTTGATTCTCCCAGTTGGTTCTAAGGGCCTTTTTTTTTTTTCTTTTATCTATTTTTTCGTGTTTTTGTGTTAGGAGTTTTTGGCTGTTTCTCCCAGGTGATTCAAGGTCTCAGTTTTTTTTTGTCGGTGTTTCGTGGCTGGTTGGGTCTACCGGTCAGACCACCCAAAAACGTCAGTGTGGTTAGGACAGAAACGGTATTTGTTTGTTTTTTATTTGTGTTATTTGTAGTTTTTATGTTTTTTCGTTTTTTGTGTTTTTTGTGTGTAAAAGCCATTTTCTGCCTTGTATTGAGCTCACAGCATTTAGGATTGGCTTAGAGGCTTTTAAAGCGTGTGCCTCAAGGTTGTTTCCTCTTGCCGTTCTTGCTTGCTCACTCAGTTTATTCAGGACAGTTTTTCACAATTTGAGGTCATTTTGGTTTTTACCAGAGATCGTTTTTTTTTTTATTTTTACTTCTTCCTTAGGTGTTTTTCATGCTACCTAAACATCATTTCTCTTTGTTTATTTAGAAGAGTCAAACTTTTGTGTTTTCAATTTTATTTGCCCTTCAATTTGTTTAATTTTTTTCACTAAGTGTTGGAATTGCATGATAAAGAGATCATTCACCTGCTTTGAGAATTGGGAAATTTTTTCAGATTCAGTTGGCTCAATCAAATCATTTTTGAGCTTCGTGTTTCGGTGTCCATTTTATTCTTCAAAATGCCCGAGTTCAACGTTGAAGTTTATTATGTTTCAAACTGTAAAGGACCTTGATAAGGGTAGAAGTTCCTTTCTTCTAGCTACTATTTTGTCTTCTTAGTTCTAGATGGTTACTCAGATTTTTTTAACTTTTTCCATGTGAAATGAGAGGTTTTTCTCTTTGATGTTGTTAAAATTCTCACTAAGCAGTGCATTTCCAAACTTCTGCTGCTAGGATTAGGGATGTGTCATGGTCCAAGCTATCAGACAGTGAGAGGTTTTGTATTTTGGTTTCAAGATTGCCAATATCTGTTTTAGTGGTTTCCAGGCCTTCTTTACACTTATCACATACCCATGATGAAATTTCTTCCGAAGTAAGTTTTTTAAATTTTTTGTCAGACCAGGTTAAGCACCTGGAATGATACCACATATTGCAGGGTCCAGTGCAGCATATAGCCTGGTATTTTACTCCAATGTTGCAAATTCCACAGGGGTGTCTAGACATGGTCAGGAACAGTATGAATTTTTTAAAAGCTGTCAAAACAGTGTTTCGGTATTTCCTAGTTTGTGGAGTAAAATACAGGTGAAGTTTATAATTAATTCTTTGTCAATGATAAAAAATGTGCATATTATATTTGATTTAGATGTGCTATTCATGGCGTTTGCTGTAGGAGCGTAAAATCTACACAGTGTCTGGGTCACGGTTAGTTACGGTGGCCAACCCGCTGTGTGCCCAACGCTGTATGAGTGGAATACATGTTAATTGTGACTTGGGCAGTGACGTCCTGTTGTTTAGTTTATTTCATAGTGAGTAATACAAAAATTATTTTTCTTTATTTTAAATTTAAAAGGTTTTAAAAGTTTGGAGTGAAAAAATATGTTCTGTAAAGTGTTATGTTGTTATTGAGTCTTTAATTGGTTAAATCTTGATAGTTTATTGTTGTTAGTTTTCGTATTTAATTCAAGTTTTTGATAAATTTCTGAAAGTTATGAAAAAAAATATTTTTTTTTAATTAATGAGCCCAAGGAAAAGATTGTGCACAAGTAAAAAATATTTTGTTGGATTATACCATTAAAATCACATTTTTCTTGGAGTTACTTTACTGTGACTGTAGCAGTACCCATGTTGAGTCATTTTTATGATGTTATTGGTATCCCCAAATGCATCATTGTGGGAGAGTTGTTAGGGCCCAATTTAAAATTTGTGTGTACGTATTTTTTTTTAAAGTAAAATTTTTAAATAGACTTCTTCAAAAAGGGGAGTACAGTTTTTTAGTGTAGTTTAATGATTGGGTATGTGAAGACCATTTTTGAATGTTTAGAACAGACCTACATTCAGTTTTTTAAGTTGTGTTTGTTATTTAAAATAAAATAAACCAATTATTGGAAAAACTTGTATAAAAATTGAAAGTTATTATCTATTGCTTAATATTCTTATTAATATTAATCTCTCTCTCTCTCTTTCTTCCCCCCCCTCCCCTCTCCCCCTTCCAAAAAACCCACAACACCAAACACACCACACACACCCACACCCCACACAACACACACCCCAAACAAACACACACCCACCCCAAAACACACAACACAAAACCCCAACCACACCACCACCAACACCCACACACACACCACACACACCCCAAACCCCAAAAACCCCCCACACCGTATATGTGTGTACTTACTATTGTATTTTCCCCTTGAAAAATTATATTTGTTTCTAAAAAATTTATATTGAACTAAACAAGTTTATTTTAAATAAAAATGCCGTGTTAAAAAATTAATAATATTTGCTATAAAATTTGTATTTTTAAAAATTTTAAAATTATGAAAATACACCTTTTAAACCCATAAACAAAAAATATAGTTTTTCAAAAACCTCTTCACAAATTGTTATCAACTAAGTAAAATGTTCTTTAAATGTTTAGCCAAATTCTGGTACATCATTAAACTTGTGTTGCTATTAAAAATGAAGTTATACAAAAATTTCATTCTGTAGGTCAGTTATTTTTAAGATTGCTGGAAGTATAAAATTTCCGGGCCCCTTGGTAGTAGGCTTGTTCGCATAATTTTGGAATTTGTTATTATGAAATAGTATATATTATGTAAATAACTGGTGTTGCCCCCTTAAAAAAATAAAAATTTAAAAAGTGGAGAAGTAAGTCAGTACACAACTTTGTTAGGGATGCTTTTGCTGCAATTTTTAAAAATTTGTAGTCATCCCGTTTTTTCGAGAAGAGAATTTAGGACAATGAATTTTTCAAATCTATTTATAAAAAATATTTCCACATTTTTTACAAAAAAAAATTTATTACAAAAATTCTAAATTTTTCACAGTATTTTAAACAACAAAGTATTGAATAAAATGTATGATTACAAAATGTGAAAACAAACCATCCCCTAGGGGTAGTGACTTGGGAGTTAAAAAATAGTGGTCTAAGTTTAAAAACAGGAAATAGTTTTTTGCCAGATTTAAAAGGTTAAAAACGCTTTGTAAAGTTAGGTACGTGTTTGCAGTTTGTGAATGGTATTTTGTAGTGTGTTTTTTATAATTGAATTTTTTTTTTGACGGAATTGTTAACAAATTTTGTATTCTAAATTAGGATTATTTATTGTTTTTAGTAAACTTTTTAAATAGATTTATAATGTTGTAAGTGGTAAGTGAAAATTCAATTTTCCCGGGTTAATTGGATCCGGACCCATGAAAAATAGGTTAAAATTTGGGTTTTTCTCGAAAAAAGGGGTTTTTAGTCAAAACTTTAAAAAAACACAATAGAAAACATTAAGATTTTATTTGAAAAGCTTTTTCAATGAAAATGTTTACACTATTGAAAGCAATCTAAAAACACGAAAACACTTACTTTTAACATATCAGGGAGAGTCATCTGTTTTTTCTACCCTTTAAAAATTTATTCCTGTTGCCATGTCTCCAAGCTTTTTGGTTGAGTTGCACATTAAAGGTGGTCACTGATTTTGTAAAAATTGTGATAGCTGCCCTTGATTCTCTTTTGTAAGCCAACCCCACTGTTGTTGAAAATGCATGGCCCGGTTGATATTAATGGGCTGTAGTGGTGACAGTAGCAGAGTGTGAGGAGTGTGAGATTCATACCCATCCCCCACACCCCCACTATCATCATACATGTTGTAGTTAGAAGAGTAGCTACTGTAGGTGATTCCTGCATGTTTTATTGTTGCAGGCAATGTGATTTTAAAAAACCCGATTTTTAAAAATTTTTTCAAATTTAAACCCAAAATTGGAGTCCGATGATTGGAGTTTATGTCATAGTTTAAACAAATATGAGGTTGCTCACCCCCAAATTTTTGTTAGGGCCATGGGTATAGGCAAAGTGGGGGTGGTCCC
>NW_025788460.1:0-10675 GCF_021130785.1 Homalodisca vitripennis
CCTGTGTACCACAATATTTTGGATAATCAAAAGAAACTTAGATCATAAGCATAAATAAACTGTAATGTACTGTACTGTAATTAGTTTTGCTAGAAAAGTAATAAAAAGAAATATTTAAAGAACAAATGTTTAATTAACAAGATATTTAACATTTAACACTATTTTAATAATTTCTTTTCACTTAATTACACTAGGTTTTTTTGAAGAAACATAGCTGGGTGTGGGTCAATATTTAGCATGAGTTCTGATTTTACTATAATAATTTCAGACCTCTGAAAAAAATTGTATAAACCTGAATTTAAACATTAAAAAAAAAAATCCTTTCCGAAAAGAAATGAATTTATATATTGTGAATGAGAATAAATTACATTGTCTTTTACATATAACTTGACTTGGAATTCTATGAAATATAATCTGACAAAATCTGACAATATTTTTACAAATTTGAATGATAAGCCCTTGATGGATTTTGCAATTATATAACATTTTCAACTGCAATCAGAATATAATGGGAGTAAAAACATTTTCTGCAACCCATGCTAAAACTTAAACTTGGTTGATTAAATATGTAACTGAGTTTAACAATAAATATATAAAACACGTAACACAAAATAAAACAAACAGTTTTTTATGATGGAATGAAAATATGAAGCGTAGAATAATAAAAAGTGTATTCGATTTTGCATTACTTATGACTAAAAATTAAGATTGTGTCATTAGTTATTAGATGCTTTAAGTGATTATATTTAAGTAACTGAAGCCCCTCTAGAGTTTTGCACACTGAAATATCAATCTCTCATGAAAATTCAACTAAAACAATCAGATAAGCGAATTGAAATATGCATAACTTATATAATACTTGGCTCTTTTTACAACTGAAATAAATACTTCTGTTATAACGATTCAGGGTATAAAAAATAATTCACCAAAAGGTAAACAAATAAAGGTGTTCGCTACTGTAACCAGTTCTTGAAACGCATAACTTAGAAAATATTTGATAAAGGAAAATAATCAAACAATACATCAAGGTGAGCAGCATGGTACTCAAGGGTAAAATGTACCTTCAACTGAAATACTATTGTTTTTCAACGTCGTAAATATTCTTTCCAATAGGCTTTTATAGTGGAGTTTTCATAGCCTCAATTCTATTTTTGTGTAAATGAAACAAGTTAATACAGTTTAAAAGTAAACATATTTTTAATTCATACATAAAATTGTAAGAAACACTGAATAACTAATTACCTGTTGTAAGGACCGTACATGTGGAACCAGAATATGAAGCATGCGTTAGGACTGGAGGGGGCTGGAAACACTGGAGAGAACAAACGAGCTGTGTCGTTCTCCAGACGAGGGCTAGACGTTTCCAAGTACAAGTAATGACCTTAAAAATTACATCAAATTTAGTAATCAAATCATATCAAGTGTGTATGTCACTTGAATGTACTAACCCACTTTCAAGTATAAATATTATTTGTTTAAAAAAATTATGTTTGAATACAAAATGTGTTCAAATATAATGTATTACAAATAATTTTTTTCCAAAAATAAAAAATTGTTAACATATCTTATCAATTAGAGTTCCAAATTTTATGCACACTGAAGGGATCTTTGCAACTATAATAGATACAACAAAAATTAAATAGACAAAGTTGTGCATAGTAACAAGACCAACCAATTAATGTGGTCAAGTTGATTATTAGTTATGTTGTTTACTCGCTGCGCTCAAAAAAACTGATATTGGTTAAAAACCTTTAAACTGTCACAGCTCTCTTATTAGTACTTATATTAAAACGTTTTTGCATGCAATTTCTTCTAGTTTTTAAATTATTATAATTAAAAAATGTTCAAGATCAGCAAAAACATTTTACTATGTCTAGGGTTTAAGTAGATTTCTAAAAATGTATTTACCAATTTTTTACTCAATCAAAAAAAAATACATTTTTACTCATTTCAAAAATACAATATATGATATATATTCCTTGTTGTTTGAATCAAATAATTAATAAAAACCCGTTTTTGTATGAGGCAAATTTTTATTCTACTATTCAGATAGTTGGTAGACCTGACTGATATTTCATTACACACACTGTTTTGATCAGCTGTTTATTAAAATATAGAAATTATCAGACAAGATCAGTCTAAAAATGACTATTACTGACATTTTTGTAATTCTTAGCAAAATAGCATGTTAGTTTCAAATTGAATTTATAATTTTATAATGTATAAAAATAATTAAACAACCTAATTAAATTTCAACACAGCTTATTTTACTCTAAGTAAGAAAAGTTTGCTGACCCGACGTGCACAAGACTTGGCACGTAATATTAGGTATTGTTAGTTACAATAAACTTAGTTGCATTAAAATTTGATTAGGTTGTTTTATTATTTTTAAATTATGATATTTAGTTGTTATAAAATTATGAAATATGGTATTACTTGAAATTAACCAGCTATTTTGTTATTTGATTACAAATATTTCTTACTGACTTCAAGGGATTGCTTTATGTGGATCATCATTGTTCCACATAAAGTGCTGGTGAGTGGTACTCTCATATTGTAAACAAATCCACAAGCTTAAACATCATTCTCTCTCACTTTCCACCATTACTTACTTCAAGAGATTGCCTAAGTCCTCAGAGTACTATAATTGTGATAATTCATATAAGGATGAACAATGTAATAAAGTTAATTGTTTTTGTAGAATGTAGAATCTTGGAGCATTGGAAAAACTAGTTATTGTAGTATCACTAGATAATATTATAAAAAAATTATATATTGGAAAATGTCGTATTCCTTTATCTAGTGATACTACAATAATTAATTGTTTTTTATTTTGCTTTCTTATTGGTACAAGCTGACTAATACCCGATAAAAAGGTGAATAAAACAATGATTAAAAAGAATTATAATTAGTTCCAGCATGGTTTTTTATGCTCTCCAATTGTGTTCTGTATTTTTTTTTGCAGTATTTTGTTCTAAAACTCTGAAGTAATATTATAAAAATTTCCCCCATTTTAGGATTTTAGTTGTGATCTATCCAACTAATATTCATGTAAACCAAAAATAAAATAGTATAATCATATAGGCTTGATAATTATTTCAGAAATAAAGAAGAGAACTACACTCTTGGGCTTTAATCTAAAGCTTAAAATATTATAAAAACCTGATAATCCAGTTTATGCTGAAAGAATCAAGCTTGTAAAACCATTCTATTTATAATTCCATCAAGCCATAAAACATGTTTCTCTTAAAATATGGAATTGTTCTTGATCTCCACCGTTTAAGCCCGAGGGCCGAGTGTATGGTCAAATGACGGGCCGGTGCCAACGTGACCAGAAGGTGTCGCAAAGTTGTGTCCTCCTCCAGTCGAAATCATGGTTTAGGTCATGTGTCCATCCACACAAATCTTCGTTCTCAAAGTCACACCACTTCTGAGCCGTCACATTTATTTCTGGAAGAAAACTTGATTTTATGCTGTATTTAAGTATATAAAATTCACTATAAATTGTAGAGCTCTTTTAAAAATTACATCATGCCAAATTTAATATATCACAATGCTTGAAACAAACTGTCAATTATATTTAAATTCCTATAAACAAAAATTAATCTTAAATTAAGAGCTGTGACTTTAAAAGGTAAAGACTATACATCCATATGAGGATTTTGTGTGATAAAACTATTTCAGAGTGATTTTTGTTGATAGTGTTATTGATCTAAACTTATTTTTTGGAGTTGTAATTTATTTAAGCTTATTCATCTCTTGATTCCTTCCAGTAATGATCTCATTTTTATTAATTAAATTTGAAAATATCCAGTATTTTTGTATAACTGTCAAGTTGATTTAACCTTGTTTAGTACTTTTTCTGTAATATATTTATAATTACTGTTTCTTTTGTTTGCCACTAGATAGAGCACAATTATAACATTTCTGAATTATAACATTTTTGTGAATTAAAATGTACACAATAAACTAAAATAAGACAATATGGATATTCCCATATGCCATGCAATCCCCAATGGTATAGGAATATCCATATGCTGCACTTATAGTATTAAGTAATTATAACTGTAGACATTCTGAAATTGTACTATGAAAGTAAAATTATTGCTTATCATGAATTTACACTAAGTGAAAGGCAGAAGGTTAAAGGTTAAGTGGCATAGAGGACCTCTAAGTCCTAATGCCTAAATAATAAAAGACAAATTTTCATTTAATTTATTCAATGAATAAAACTGAAGAAATAACATTTTACTGTACCTTTGCAGAATGGAATGGTGTCATTCCACGTGGCACCATTGCAGTAGAGACTCCTGGTGCCGACAAGTTTGTAGCCTGGGTCACAGTGAAACTGTAACGAAGGCTCCTCGATATGTCTCCACAACTTCACTATTCTCAACATACACTGTCTCGCATCCGATCCCTGCCTAAAATACATAATAATCGAATTATGATATTATTTTATCATCAAATTTTGTAATCATAACAGATTTTTATTTCTATAACTTAATTGTTGTTTACCAATTTATTAGATTCATAAACATTTGTTTAGGTAGATCATAATAAAATTAAAGTAAGCTGTTCAAATCACCAATTGATAAAATTGGTGACTGATGGTCTATGAGCTGAGAGCAATTTCCACACGACCTAGTTTGTCATGAAATTGATTGAGAAATTCCCTCTAAGAAATAAATGAAGTGTCAACCAAATTAATTTTGGTGGGGGTTGAAATGATAGGGTGGTAAAAATATCAGACTATACATTTTGAGAATGTATTCTTAGCTTGATACACTTAATGAAGGTATATAATATATGTGAGTAGATATGAATATGGGGTTCCTAGCTTACTTTGGGAGCCAACAGTAAATCAAATTAAATTACTGTTCAAAAAACCATAAATAATCCAACAACAAATCTGTTAACCCAGTGCTTAATTTCTAAAATTTTAGGTGTGGGAACTCTTAAAGCGGGAAGCTCAGACCGGTGGGTATGGAATACACCCCAGGAAGGAGGGGGGCCCTCACCCAGGAAAACTTTTGAAAATTATAACTGTAAACCTTTGTTTTTAGGCCACCCACACATAATAATACATTCATTTTTATAAAATACCAAGTGATATTTTTATTGCTGTTTATTTTCTTTAAGGTGCTTGATTAGGATGTAAGAAAATAAAAACATGAATTTAAATTATTGAGTTTGACTCTCTCCTCTACTCTACTCCATTAACACCTTGTTGCCTACTTTAAATTTCCCAGAAATATTTGGTTTGATTTCATTGACCATTTTGTTTGAATCAATGAAGCTCGCCAATATTAATTTTTTAATGAATGGTAAAATAAAAACAAATTGAGCCTTATTCACAGTTTTATTTATACACATTACAGTAGTAATAATAAATACATATTAATATGTAAATGGATGTTTGTTAATATAACAGCTTTTTTACAAGTTTGCATATTTTACAAAAAATGCATACCTTATGGGTACAAAACAATATTAATACATTCAAAATAAACCAACTTCTTGGAAAGGAAAAGGAAGCGTTTAATTACACACAAAATAAATGACACACAGAGTGAGTAACACGGTTTCATTTTTTTAAATTTAGTGTAGTTTTAAAAAGTTAAGGTTGAATTATTTTATTTGTTTATTAGTTATTATAACAAATATGTACGGATTTGTAGTATAATATTGTAAGGCAATGCAAAGACTGTTGTAAACTTAGTTTTAGTTGTTTGTTAATATTTTAAAGTGAAAACTACAAAAGAAACAAAACAACAATACACAAAACTAACTGTAAGTACAAAAAAGAACTCAGAAACTTGAGTTCAGAACACAACTATAAGTTAGGCATAGGCTAGTTATTTTAATGAAAACTTAATGTTCTGAAATTCTAAAAGATATTTAAAAAACAGATTTAGGAAAAAAGTTCCCACAACGCAATGCTGTCTTCATGGTAAGTTTTCTGTCCTCGTTGTTTTGACTTGGTGTTTAAGTGCAGAATGGTGTCCCTTCGCCAGCCAGGTTTTGACGTGTCGCTCAGGGATTGTATCTAGCCACAGGAGGTCCTAGGAGCCTGATCCGCAATAAATCGCAAACAGTGCTAATGTAGAGTGAAGATCTAAGAGGAGACATAATTAGATTCATTGCAGAAAACCCACGTTCACATTCAGCACTAGACACTGCAATACTATTTATGATGGAAATCAGTTTCTTAAACGACGGCGGTTGCTCTAGAATAGTAAGGTTTCTCTCCACTTAACATAGGCCTTCAGTCCCTTGCTTGGAAGTGTCTGAAGTCCTCTTCTAATTAATATCCTGAAGGAGCTTGCTAATACTTAAATCTATCGCAGATTCGCTGATCTCACATTCCTCCGTAGGTGATGGATTAAGTCTTTATGGTCCAATACATGGGGTGGATACAACTTTGATGTCCATTACATGATTTTGGGTGGTAGTGTTATTCAGGGTCCGAGCATTTGAAGATTGATGATAGCAACCTCTGAAGTCAATTGTTGTTAGCGAGGCTCCGATAGAACCTGTTTATTTTCCTGGAATACTACTGGGTTATCTTGGATCTTACACAAAGTTTAACATATCTTGAAACAGATCAAATCGTCAATAGCAATTTTAGCTTGTCCACTGAACGTCTTAACCCATCGTTTTCAACTCGGTTTTCAAACACTTTTGAATTAATCAGTGGTTACCATCACTCGTGGGCTTGGATAAGGTTTGAGGCTTGGATTTTTGAAGCTGTAAGAACCAAATCCGATAACGTCATTCTAGAGCATCGAACATCAATGCCAGGTTTAGTGTACAAAAGTTGTAAGAAGATAATGTACTACAAAAAGCCCTTTGTAAGGTTGAACGTATGCTTCGAGTCCCTTTGTTTGATCTTCAGATGCTTCAATGAAATGAATTGTACACAAGCTTTTAAAATCTGTCCAAAACTGCATTTTCAAAACCGCCATTAAGCTGGAGGCTCCCAACCCAACGAAGTATCTAAACACACGGCCGAATTATTCAACATTTGCGTCCTCCTAGTCCTTTAGGCAACTTCTTGCCAACGTGCTCCCTCTGCCTGCGGCGTTTTCTCGGTGAACAACTAAACATTGTTTTCTACATTTTTATCCATGAATATCTTAAAATGATTGAATTTCCTACCTACTTCTTCCTATGAAATCGTGCACCGGCAAGCTTCTAAACGATGGTTCCAAACAATGCCAAATGAACAAGTTTGGGGAACGTATTCTGTCAGTAAGCTGGTTAATAGCAAGGGCCAGATTTCTTGCCTAGTAGCACTGAAGCACTCATCACAAGTTAGAGCAATCATATGGTCATTTCATGAATTCAAAGCTTAGAACCTAATGAGCTTGGTAACTGATTTAAAAGTTTCTTGTAATATACACAAGCTGATGTTGTGCGTATTTAGCTCAAAAAGTGTTAAGAACACTGTCATAGGGTTTTGCATTCCCTTTAAGAACAGTTCTTGATATAGAACCACCAAAGCATTTTTGTTTGATAACTGAAGTGGCTTCATGCCAAAAGCAGGGGAAAAATTTACGAGTCTGACTTGATTAGGCACAATTTATCAAGTCTGAATCATTTCATTTCATCAGAAATATATGATGAATTATTATTGGAAGCAAGCAACATTTGAATGTAGAGATTCGCCCCCATATCCTATAGCCATATCCATTATTTGAAGAATCAATTTCAGTTTTTTCAAACTCAAAAAATGGCCTATTTAGTTTAGCTTTGCTTATAAAGCCGTGCTGGGAAAATGCGCTCAGATTACAATCTGCTGCTCTTTATGCAATAGAAGGCACAACAGCTTTTTTCAATTGTATCTTATCTTAGCTTCCAATGAGTTATTTTTTTCAGCTAAAGAATGAGCCTCGAGAACCCTCACGGTGTAAAAAAATATCTTTTTTTCCTAAGAGAGGATTTGCTGGTCTTTTTTATCTTGTTTTCCAATAAGCGGTAACAGTTCCTAAAACCCCACTCTTCGCTATATCGTTTAGGCCCTTTCGTTTTCCTCTGCACCTAGAGTACATCAACACTAGGCAACGGCAAACGTTGCAACCTAGATTCTCTGTTCACAATTAACCATGGATTTTTAATGCTTTAAATTCAACAATTGTTCTTTCAGAACCAACAAACTGGCTGTTCACCCCTATTAACAAAATCATTATTTTTCATTACTAACCTTAGCTTCGTCTGCAATCAGATCCCAAACCCACCAAACCCTGGATACTATTTTGACCGACGAGGAAAGTCGAAAGGGGAATGGTAATCGCAATTATCCTCATTTGATCCGATCTTCTTTTTTTATCTTGATCAACAATTGAAAGTTGTAGTCAATGCTTCCCGAACTGCCAGTTCTCATTATTCGCCATAAACCTTTTTTGTTTCTTAGGGTTTAGGTTTTAAAGAAATCAACGAATTTTTCTGGTAGACATAGTCCAAATTAGGAAACTATTTAGCTGGCACACAGCACAATAATAAGCATAAACACGAACCACAAATCAACGACCTGCACCTCAAAAACGAACTTAAAGGCGTGATGGGATGCGAAATGCTGCCAACTTGAACTTAAACGCGAAACACACCAAGGTCAAGTCCCCAACTAGTCCCAAACACACTTGATGATCCACTGGGGCGGTGGCGCGGTGAAGGAATGGAGGGGGAAAAGGAAGGGGGGGGAGGATGGGGTGGGTATTGCTTTTGTTATTGATGAGGGCGCAGCCGCGCATCAGCGCGAACTAGGATGACCTCGCCCGTCACCTTCCTCCTCGCCTGATTTCCGTGCAAGACTCATCAACAGCACAGCTCACAACTGTCTTGTAACGGGGCGCTTACTATCATGCCTTACGAGTCACTCGCAAACAAAGCAGTAGCATAATAATTGATCCTACCTACAATTTTTTTTTTAACTAAAACTTGTACTCGATAGTTTTAAAAAAAGCGTTCCCCTTGCGTTCCGGCACTCTTGTGAGGTAAGGGAACGCCGTTCCCGTTCCCGTTCCCACTGAAATTAACCACTGTTGTTAACCACACTTTTAAACAAATTGAAAAATCAATCTAAAATACTGTTCATGAGGACCATAGAAAAATCAAAACAGTAAATTTGTTAAAAACGAATGAAAATCTGCTTGGATTGTAAAATCATGCTTGAAAAACAACTGAAAAATATAATCCAATGAAAGATCTGGATTGGAATCTATAAACAATCTGTAAAAAACTTAAAAAATCTGTCATCACTATAAAAGTATTTGAAATATTCTCATTAAACCCATGAAAAATAGATTAACAAAAAAGTAAAGTAGATATGACAACTTATCCAATAGACTTTGGTTCATTAGATTCCAGGCAAATTAATATTGCCTAAGAAATGACCTTGCCCTTAACTTGAAAAAAAAAAACCAATACAGCTAATTTTCACCACAAAAAATAAAGAATTACATCTACCAATCCCTGGAACAGCAGCTCAGGATACAACAAAATACCTGGGCATTACAATGGATTCAAAAGCTCACAAGGAAAGAACACATAGAATTTACTCTTTGTAAACAAACTCTCTTCAAGCACTTTATGTAATAAGTAAGGGTAAAACACACAAGCCAATCTGGAAACTGCAAAGATAGACCCTAATTACGCAATATTTGAATCTCATCTCAGGTACGGAATTGTGACCTGGGGCTGAACATCTGCTACAAACCTTCAAAGAAACCTAAAACTTCAAAAAAGTGCAATAAGATGTCTAAGCAGGCCTAAACTACCTCGAAAGCTGTCGTGAATGCCTTCAAGGAACTCAAGATCCTCACTGTCCCAACGCTCTACATGCAAGAGGCAATCCTGCATGCTGTTTCTCACCAATCAAACCCGACAAAGAGACAAACACAACCAAAATACAAGCCATGCTTCAGATTTTACTCTGCCACCTCACCAGCTAAAACTCTTTACAAGCAAGCCTTTCCTATAAGGGAGCCCATTTGACTCTACAATCAACTACCAGTCCACCTCAGATAAAAACCATAAACGCCACCTCAAGAAACATCTCACAGGCTCCAGGGAGCGCCCTTTCTACTCTATTCAAGAAATTTTTAAATCCTGTAACTCTCAACAATCTTTAACTACCCTATCTATCATGTATTGACGCATTGTATTGTTCTCTATGAATATGTGAAATAAAGAAAATTGTCTATTGTCTAATGTCTAGTGGTAGGTCTATGAAAGAATTAGTTCTATATTATTATCAGATGAAAGTTAGAAGCATTAGTGTCTTCCTTACACTTATCTACTAATCTATATACTTAAAAGATGTAAATTTCTTCATATTCTTGATTTATTGTGGGTTTAAATTTTTTCTTTTATAAATATAAGCTTTGTAGTTATGGAACATTTTAGAATTTATGTTTAACCCACATATACCACTACTACCTATAATTCGTGTGGAATTACATGAGTGAAAATGCATTTGATCTTCTCTCAGATGTCTTCTCAGTTTGTGGATCTGGTCCACGGGAGCTGGAGATCATCATAGAGTCAACAGAGATGATCCCTTCTGTAGGTTATGTAATGAACAGGAGAAAACTGCTGAACAACTTGGCATTAAAATATAACTGCATTGATGTAGTTAAGGGAGTACTCCACCATTCTTGGCATTCTGATGGCA
>NW_025788461.1:0-12661 GCF_021130785.1 Homalodisca vitripennis
AGTCATCAAAATAAATTCCTACATTAGGAATATCACCAAACATTTGTACATTATATTTTTGAAAGTTATCGCGACTTACTCTTAACGCCAAAAGATAGTTTGGTTGAACATATATTTACCAAAAGGAGTTTATGAAAGTTGTTAACAAGCTACTTTTCAATGATCTACTAATTCCAATTTGATGAAACCCATCTTTCATATCACAAGTACACGTTAAAACAAGACTTTCCTCTCTAAACAATAGTTCTAACTCATCTGCAGAGGGAATTGTGATAAGGATCCAAGTTTTACAACAATCATTAAGTCTGAGGCAGGATCCAAACATATACGTAAGGATTTAATCTGGTTTCTCTACTAAGTACAATGTTATTAACCCAATCAGTCGGATAAGTCTACAGGTTCAATTATTTTATTTTCTTTTAGCCTATCAAGGACCTCTTTTAGTTTAGGTTTGACTGATCCAGGAATTCTTCTAACAGAATTTTAATTACAGATTTAGCATTTTCTTTTAACTCTAGAGTCCAACTTTTTTATAGGGAAGCATTTCCTCCTACTCCAGTAAAGACATTTTTATGTCTTTAATTTACAAAACTTGCTTTAGTATCTGAAGCTAGACCCTAGTTTTTTTTGCAAATTAATTAACTCTTTTAAATTCAAATTCAACTTTACGCAAGCAAATTGAAACCAAGTATTGGGACACTTTTCGGTTTTTACACTACTACATATTTTTATCCTGTATTTTTTACCATCAATCTCCGAGTCAAGTAACAATATTTCCTAAACAACTTAAGCCTCTTGATTTGGTCATAGCTTAGAATTCTACTATTATTAGGACTCAAGTCTTTACCTTAGGTAACTTCAAACTGATTCAACATATGTATAATGGTAACGACATTGCACTGCGCACCACTATACACAAGCTTAAAAACTCCACGATTATTGATTCATTAATTTTTTTCTTTCCACATTTTGCAATTCCACGACAACACTATCCACTTTCTTCTCAAGAACTGTTTTACCCTCTCTGGACTACATCCTGGCCTTTGGACTGGACCTCCCTGGGACACCATCGCAGTCTTTGGACTGGACCTCCCCTGGAGTAACATCTTCTCGGAATAAGGTGCCTATGAAAATATCTTCCATGTCCTTCTCGCCTCCATCTTAGCCTTCATGAACGGTTTTATCTTAAGTTTTGGTTTATTTTTATTTGCTTCCATAACAACCAATGGCATAATGGTTCTTAAGTTCCACATTTCCTAAAAGTTTTTCCATGCGCAGGACAATGAAGCCCTAGTATTGCCTCAGTTTCCAACATTTTTAGACACTTATATTGACGTTTGTCCTTTATATAAAATCTTGGACGAGCCTTCCTTGACCTCTTGATTGGTCGCTTAGTTTTTGGTTTGGACTAAAAATTATTGTTTTTTAGGTCCTATCCAATTATGTGAAATACTTAGGTATTATAATACACCCTTTCTTTCTTGATTGCATAGCAAGCCTACGCTATCATGCAGTACCTAGGCCTAACCTTGCCCCCCTTGAATCACCTGTGCTTGCTGCCATACTCAGTTCCAGCAGCTCGACACTTGATAATCAACGCCTTAGAACAAAGGTTTAAATCGCTTTCCTTCTCTAAGATAGAGCTTTCCCTGTAACTGCTTTGTCGTCTAATACCAATCACTACCCCTATCTCTTATTAGACTGTCTTCGTCTTCTTTAAAATCGCAAGGTTTGGCTAGAGCTTTCAATGACGTAACGTAATGATCTATAAGTTCATTTTCTTGTTGTATTCTACTAAAAAATTTATACCTACAGTACACAACATTCTTCTTAAAATTGAAGTAATGCATCATAGAGTTTCGATCACTTTTTTGAAAGTATCTGCTTCGTCTTGTTTAAATGTATTATAAATTTCCATACCTTCATCCCCTATGCAATGTAAAAGCATTGCTACTTTAACCTTGTCTTCTTTTCCATCATTGCCTGATGCAAGGAGGAAATTTCCAAACTTTTGTTTAAACAGAGCCCAACTGTTTGTTACGTTTTCATCAATCACTAACCCTCGAGGTTGTTTAAAATCCATTTTTAGGTTATAATTTCAATCTATTAACATTACTTAAAAACAAGGTTATTGCGATTATTACTTCACGACACTACTTTTACAGTATTCACACCTGACACCATGTTTAATATCACTTAAGAGGTGATATTTTAATTATATACTTATTAATTAGGAAATTTAATGAGGATTTAAATAATACGGCACATGTTCACGAACACAATGTAATTCTTCCAAACAATCTATCTTCTTAAATCTATCTTACAATAGAGCTGTGTGCCATTACCAATAACTGGTACAACTGCCGACATTTATATCAATATAGATATTGTACCCTATTATAAAAATATAACAACCATATTACCAATATGGTAACCACAAAGAATAAAAACAAAATGAATACATGTAACAATTGAATGGATAAAGGAAACTTTGTTCACATTGCTTTAAAAATTTTCCGTATCCTTTTGACATTAAGTTCCAAGCTCGTTGTCATGACTGTTTTCTCTCATGCAATAACCCTGTATTTAATTAAGATAGAATTTAAAAATGGTTCGTTCCTCGTTTGTACTCCAAAGAGAGTTGCAATGTATTTAAGACTTATCTATTTAAATTTAAACATATAATTTACTATTACTAATTTTTTGTGTGTCCGTAAGCCGAGATGCCATTCTCCTGAAGATATTAAAAAACAAAATTAAGATCTTATATACTGTATAACGTACGTATATATTATCTAATTTTTTGTCATAAAATTAGGATAGCGGAATAATAATTAAATTTTGTCTCACTAAAGAAATGATCTTACCTTGTTATTTATAAAAAATAGACGCAGCATTCCAAAGATTTGTAAATTAAACTATAATTACAAACTTATAAAAATATAAAATTGGATTTGGTTGTAAATAAAAGTAAAAGGTATAAAATAAAATGGTTAGTACTAATGCATTTTTTTTGTCCTATATGTAATTTGCCATGAAACATTAAAATACACATAGATAAACAATAGTAAATAAACATTAGTGGCACATAAAGGAATATATAAACATTACTACCTAGATTTAAAACCATTAACGGATTTTTAAAAATTATACATGTAGCTAAATTTATTTATCATGTTTTCATTGGCCTTCGTTATCTTACTTTCTTTAGTATATTTAAATTAATGGTCTTGCAAATTTAATATATTTTAAATTTTATCGTTATTTGAGAATTTAATAAATAGTTGTGAATCTATGTATTAGAACTTTGTCAATTTTCCCTTGTAAATAATGTTTGATTTTCTTCATATCTTAGTATTATTGGGAATGTATATTAAATAAAATTAATATGGGTATTTTTCTTACAAAAGATGTATGGCTGGTGTACTTAGGTGTAGTTGTAATTGTTAACTACTTTGTGTAGCGAACATTCAAAGAATTGGGCGCTTGTTTTAATACATTTTATCATGAACAGTTATGATTTTTTTCTAAAACTAAAAATAGATTTTGACAAATCTTTATCAATGTTATTATTATAATTATTAATATTTTGTCACGTTTTTCGTGAACAGATTTGAACTGATACATTAGTACCTTCAATTAGGCGATACAGTAAGAATTACACAACTGCTAATATACAGCCAGGTTAATACTGCAGGAGTCTCCAGTTCAATTTTAACTTAATCAATTTCAGACAGAATAAAATAAAGCTTTCAAACTTTAATATTATAACCAATTGTACATACTGGTTTTTAAGTTCGAGAATATTGTGATTTATACAGCAATAACAACTATTTTCAATGAATTTGTATAAAAATAGTTTTCTATTTTTTTTTTAAAAGAATCTTGCAACTAAGATTCAAATCATTTGATTAAAAACAACAAACAACAACAAAATTTGAGTAGTTTTCATTAAAGTAGCATAAAGTGACATTACTCAGAAACAATAAAATAGGAACTAAATAAATTGGCAATATTTTCACTGTGTTATCTAGAGCGGTATTATTGGCGTGTAATAATTGCTTTTATCTTGTAACATAGCACGTATAAACTTTCTGTTGTTGGATATTTAAATACATCATCGTAGGTTAGCATATAATTTTTTATACTGATTTCCTAAAATATGTTAGAAATTTTGAAAGATGGATTTTATTCCTCCATTCATGGGAAGTCGAATTAATAATTCTAAGGATGGGCGAGAATAATGAGTTCATGATATAACATGTATTTACACTAGTTCCCGCCCTGCCCTTCTCCTTCATTTATAAAAAACAAGAATCAAGAATACAGACAATATTGATTAATACTGTCCACTGTGGTAAATACCTCATATTCTTTTTCCTTGGTTAGCAAGGAAAATCAGAGATCAGTGAATTCTAGTGGCACGGCGTAGCATGAGCAACACTAAGGAACAATACACGAATAGTAGACCACCAGCCACATCTATCTTGTCCTTCTTACTCCCGTCTCCCATTCACATCATTGAAAATCTGTAGTATGTTATTTAGAATGTGAAAACGGTCCATGGGATGTCTGGTTTCATCAAAACCGGATATTGTGCAAACCAAAAAAGGTTTCTTTAATATCAAACAAGGTTTTATTTGAGGTGTTTAAAAAAGCTTCAGTGCGTTGTTTCGTTTAAAAATGAAAGGAAACGAGAATAACAATTAGGTGGTCTATAATTTCAATTTTGTACGGATCTATGTTTGTTTCTGTATAACATAAAAAAACTTCACAATACAATTACAGTAATGTGTTTTAATTATTTTTTTTTTTTATGTTTCTCCACGTGTTGCCTCTCTTTTCCTGCTACCAAAAATCCGATCTGTTTCACCATGCACTTTAGACTCTCACCGGTTCATGGGTGAAGTTTCAAATTTCGTTGGGGCGGCGTATCTAAATTTGAAAAATGGGCATTTTATTAATATTTCTCAAGTATACAGAGATATTAGAAGAGCAAAATCATAAACTAATCGATTTCGAATACTCCATGGCTCATTAACGGGGAGGAAACAAAGAACAGTGATTGTTCTTGTATGTCTTTTCATATATAGGGGGGGGGGGGGGGGGGGGGGGGGGGGGGGGGGGGGGGGGGGGGGGGGGGGGGGGGGGGGGGGGGGGGGGGGGGGGGGGGGGGGGGGGGGGGTGAAAGTTTAATTCAAAAGATAGCGACTGTACAATAACATTGCCCAATATGGGAACTACACGATAATTATCCTGTGATTATCTAACGCATTTGCATCCAAAATAAACTTTGTTACAGTCGTGATAATTACTTGATGTATACTTGGATAAGTACCGTTAGACTAATCATGCAACCGATGGTAGTAAAAGAAGAAACAATGAAATAAAAGATTAACACACCAATTAAAAGTTTTCAAGATTAGCGACTGGCACAAAACATTGCCCAATATGGGACCCTTAGTTCACATCGATAATTTACTAGTAGATTTCTAACGAGAATTCAAAATGAGAACTTGTTACGGTGATTAATATCTTACCCGTGATGTTATCTTTGGATAATAATACGTTTAGACAAGTCTCAACCAATAAAAGGTTTACAAGAATGGTGGAGTTTCTCCCGTGTGAAAATTAGTCTTTTTCTTGGGTGTTTCAACGACCATATACATATGAAATGATACTTTTTTAGAAAAAACTTTAGAGCTATGTTCTACACTTTATTACTTATTTATCTATAACATATTAATGTTGGCAAGTAAGTTTATAAATAGAGGAGTTTAACTCAGTTATGAGGATGTTATATGATTAAAATTGGAACCGTTCTATCAGTTCTTATATTTACAATTAAAAATTCGGATAATTTTTAATTGATTATTTGCTAAACCAAGTTCACGTTTTTATATCAGTTTCGACCTTTGCCTTGTAAAAGATTGACGGAGTATTCGAAATGTGTTCAGAGTGTTGTGTTAAGTAGTATGAACAGGAAATTGTCCTGCATACTATCAGATGCTGTACAAATTCACTTCCTACACCTAAATGCCTATACTCCTAGGATGATAACAATACTTGAAATGTAAATGCTTTATTCTGACTAAGCCGGAAAGTAAATATTATATTATTAAGCAGATAGATATAGCGAATTTTAATTGGTTATTGAACAATGACTTTTTGAAGCAATGTATGGGATCTTGGGGTGCAGGTGTAGCAAGACATTTATCTAGAATAAAAGTGTGTTTGCGACGCGAAACAAATCAAATGTATTGCTATGAGAAATACTACAACTCTGGCGAAGCCTTATATAGAAATATCTGATAGGAAGTGAGCTCTTCGTTCTCCGGAAATGAGACTCTTGAACTCATCGCTGGATGTACACCTACAGTTCCCATGGGAATCTGACGCACTAAAGGATATCTGGAGGAACTAAGGGAGAGGTTAACAGGAAGGATGAGGGGGAGATCTTCAAGTTCTCATAGGCAAAACTTTAAGTATGGTGTGATATGCCAAACGAGATAAAGGCAGACATTGCCTCGATTGCCGGTTTGTGACTCAGAAGTCATGATGCTCTAGGATCTTACTTGATATCGATGTACATCGTCGATGGTGTCGGTCGGCTGAACTTCTAAGAACCATGATTGCACCCCGCGCCCTTGTAGGGAGGGGGGGTCCCAATATCAAGAGACAAATACTGTATAGCTTCTATTAATAAATTATAACCAAAGATCTTGATACACATAGGTTTTAAGTTAGATATACGTATCGGTAGTTAAATTCACCCATGTATATATTTGTCTTCATAAAGTCTACCGCTTACCAACTAAGGTGAGATATTGTTAGAAGAAAATGTGAATCTGTAATACTGATTCAGGGTTGGTATTATAAGTTATAATGCAAGGATTTATACTAATTTGAATATAGATTTGTTTCCATGCTGACTCCTTGGGCAGAACGTGAGACCCAAGGATGTAACTTGAAGCGCGGAATACATTACGGACGAGCACAACTCTAGGACGTACAGAGCCGAGTGGGTTACCGAGGGAAAACTTACTTCACCTAGGCAATAGTAATTAATAGTTCGATGTGGAATTTGTAATAATATTTAAGCAGAAGTGTTGAATATTTATTTTTAAACATACTTTCGACTATCAGTAAGAAAATTTTGTAGAAAATAAAATTTAGAACGTCAATGTTTAAACCTTGGCAGCTCTAAACTTGAATAGATTATCGCTTAAAGAAAAGATTGCGTTTGTGATGCCTAGTGAGTCACGATTCAGAAATACTTCCCGAGAGCCGATAAGGATCAAATGATAATAATATTATGGCAAGGATAGAGTTAAGTTTATTCTGTTGATTTCCACTAGTTATCCATCACTAAATAGTAGATGACATACATAGTTAGTTCTTCGAGCACCTTAATAAGCTGACGAGGTAAATACAATAGGTTGATAAGATAGGTATCCCCAAATTAAAATACTTAATAGCTTAAATCCTTAGTATAAGCCTCTGTGTAGTTTGGTCTAAAATGCTTATCTAACTCCCAAAACCTCGGTGTTTGCATGTTCATTACTTTGTACATATAAAACTAATAAGCACGACCTGTTAAGAAGTTTCGAATGTGTAGTCGTAAAGGAACCGAATTCTATCTATATATATATTATACAAACTCAAACACTTCCGAATTCGGACAATGTCCGAAAATTTTTTACTCACTCCCGAGTGATGTGGGACATAGCGCCGTGGTAATTACCACACAACGTCGCGGATTGAGCAATTTTTCGGACCATTGGCCGAAGCGAAAATACCCAGAGACGCGTTGTGGGTACAAGGCGAAAGTACTCAAGAGACGTGAAAATAAACACGTTCATTTTATCGGCGAGATATGAGCAAAAAACCTTATAATACCTTCGATTAACCCGAACGTGGGTTAATCTAAATTTGCCCACGTCGGAGTTTGTGGGTACTTCTGTAATTTGGCGCCAACACGGCCCGAAAATACCATCGTTTCCCCCACAAATTTCCAGACGTTGCAGGTACAGAGACAATGCCGCCCCCCCGCACACCCTATCGATCGACTCGTTAATGCAACAAATAGTGCCCTACTGTCTATTTTCATTGACATTAGTGGCTACGTGTCCGTTATACACAAGTCAGTTTTTCTTGTTCTGTGCGTAAGTGGCAGTGTTGTTTGACTTATTTTAAAGATGTACTGTTGTGTTTTGTTGATTTTTGTTTTGAAATGAAGGGAATCATTTCACAGTAAATTGGAACGATCTGATGTCGCAAGAAGAATGGTCTCCCACAAGCTTTACGAAATTTTATTATCGAGGAGCTCACGCCTAATGAAAGAACATTATCAAGGCGAAGTAAAGGAGGCTAAAACAGACAGTAGGAAAAATAGGATCAGCTTCCTTTGATGTCTAAAGATTATTGTGGGCCGAATCAAAGTCTGTTTGAGTGTCATAGCAACATTGGCGGATAAAGAAATGTTGATTGAGAAAAACAACAATGAAGAAATGACAGATATATAAATATTTCTGTCTGCTATTGATAGCAACATGTATGAACACAATTCATATATCAGCTCAGTCTTACGATGTATGGTTCATAAAAAAGTAAAAAGCTAGTGGAAGCTCGAGCTAAAAAAAGTAAATTTTGTTAACATTAACCAGTGGAGGCGTAATTAAAATATATTTGGATCTTTGCGAACCTTGCGGGTCACATTTATAGAAAAAGGTCACAAAAGTAAAGGGCTGGTTGTTGAAAACCCATACATTATGACAGCATTAAATTCACTTTGCTGCCAGGTAAGATATATCGATAGCATTTCTCTAATAATAAGACCAGTTTCCTCCTTTGCCTGTGACCAAATAAAAACCTAAGCGTATTACGCACTGGCAGTTTTGTTTATAAATAAGGTATATGGTTATAACACCGGTTGAGCATAACATTTATGTTGAGTACTTGTAATATGTATGTATTGTGTTTATAATGTATTATTTAAGGTGGATCTAATTGATATGCAATCAAGTAAGCCTGACGGTCGAATACCAAGTTTAGTTCTCTTTAATTATCAAGATCATTCTCACCAAGTTTAGTTGTTCTAACGTCGCCTTGAACAAACTAAAAACATGCTGATGAAGTATCCGACACTACCTTTTGGATATAAATTTTTGCTTATTTGAGGGCTTACCATACATAACTTCACAGTGATAACAATGGACGGGAATTTTGTAACCTGGGTAAGTGGTGAAAAACAAATTAACTGTTAGTGAAAATGAATTCCACCTCTATAGAATTTAGTATTTGTGATAATAAATGGTATATTTGGTATGGGCGGACGGTTATTAGCAGGTTATCCGAGAGACTCTAGCCATGATACAAAATGGATTAGTGGCGCATAAAAACGTAGTACACTGGAAAACCGATACACACTGCCATAAGACCACTCGGCAGAGATACAAGGGTCATGTCGGATAACGAGGCCAATCAAGGACGTTCGAGATAGTACTTGGTGGCTCTGGATGACTGAATGAACAACACAGATCCTTCAGGATGGGGCTAACGATGGTTCTCGAGAGGATCAATTCAGAATACTAAGATACAACAGTTATACCGACAGTGGCGATCAAGAAGAAACCCTCCTCCTTATTAGAGGCAATGTTGTGATTCATCCACAGTAAAAATGGACATATTATGATACTCCCTTTGTACAGCCGAAACGGATCCGTAAAAAAAATTAAGGCTAGCGAGGGGGGGGGGGGGGGGGGGGGGGGTGAGGAAGAACTAGATAGGAAGAGGTTTCTCTAAAGCTTGAAAAAAGTTTTAATGAAGAAAGACTAACAGAAAGAAGAAAATCAAATGGCAGGTTGTGGATGAAGATGCATTCGTGCTAGATTTGATTGGGACATGGACTAGTATAGGAAAACAATTGAACACGTGAGAAAAAGAAAACTGATGTCACAGCGAGTAAACTTTAAACTACTATCTGTAAATATAGATTGCTGACAAAGCAATAGATTGTGACAAAGCAATAGATTCAGTGACAAAAGCAAAGCAGCTGTTTATCTTGAAATTGGTCTAGCACATATACATTATGAAGTGTTTTTTAAATAACGGAATGACGCTAGGCTTACGCTTTGTGGCACGTACTTTTTGCTCAATGTAAATATCATGCGCACATAGAGCACGAGATACCGAGAAGGAACTGTGTAACTGCAGATTTAGAAAGTCAGAGTTCAGGCAACAAAATGTTAAAGCGTACTGAAATGAAAAATTAGACCATTCGACAGTACCTACAGTCGGCGATAACGTTTTTTTGGTAATGCCGATTTATCCTGGATGTTCGACCGGGGCGCGACTAGCTCCAAAGAAATGTTAATGGCTGTTGTGAATAATATAAGAACAGATGATTCCTAAATAGTCCCTATGGTATCAAAGCAATGGAGTTCGCTTTTGACAAACAGATTTTCCAGAAAACACAGTTACCAGGTAGCTCAAACTAATAAATTTATTAATAACATCGATGTGTACCACTGATGAAACAGGCTCAATGTCCGTAAAGAAAGCAATGAAGTACATTCACGGAGGTACGCAAACACAGGTTTCATCAGATGTGGATAGCAAAGAAGAGAGTGTTTCGGGCAGGATTCTGTGCAAATAGTGTAAAAATCAAATTTTAAAAATTGCAATTCCTTAAATGTCACGGTATGCACTTCTTGTGCTAACAAAGTAAAAGTGAATACTTTCTGAAGAAAGAAACTTTAATAAACCATTGAAAAGTGGTACAGATGTGTGAAAAATAACTTTTTTTTCTATTTTCAATAATAATGCATTAACTTGTATTTTTACTGTGTTAGTGTTTTGGTTAGATTTATGATTATGAAATAAATCGGAAATTTTCAAGGAGAAAATTTGATTTTATTTTTGACTTGTTATAATTGGAATTTAGTGTAGGGGAGTAATTAGGTATAAGAGTTGTGTATTGGAGGGCTTTTTCGGCGTTTGCGTCAAAATTACAAGCATACCACACTTAACCCGAGGCTGTAGAGGCAAAATTAGATTTTCCACGTCGGGTTATTGGGTATTAATAGGTTTTTGCTCAATCTTCCAGTATGACACGTGTTTATTTCGTCCTCTTGAGTACCTCTTCGTGCTTACCTCTCACAAACGCGGTTCTGGGGTATTTCAAGCCTTTCGGCCAATGTCCACGAAAAAAAAGTGACTCAATACAGCGACGTAGGAGGGTAATTCACGTTGTCAAGCACATCGCGAGAGGTGAGGTTAAAAATTTTCGGACATTGTCCCTGAATTCGGTGTTTTGAGTGTAACATATATAAAAAAGAAAGTAACGTGTTAGTTTACACTTATTTATAAGTCAAAGAACGAGCTAGGATTTGCCGATTTGGCTTGAAAAATTTGTAGGAGGTAGCTAAGAACTGGGAGAATAACACATAGGATACAATTTTATCCCGATCCCGTGGTAACGGATGAGGATTCCGCACCCACTAGGTCTCATAAAAGTTAACCACAAATACCTCGTTAAGAAATGCATTGTCATCAGCAATAATCGATAATGTTTTATGTCATAGTGAAAGAGCATGGTTTTCAAATTTAATCAGCTGTTCTTTGTGAAAAATAAAAAAAAAAAAACATATATAATGCGTACAAAAGAAATTACATATGATATTTAAATCATTTAATTTACTATTTTTTTAAATTTTCTTTACACCTATAAGTTATGAAAGCATAGAGTAATGCTTAAGTAGAAACAGCCAAATTTTGTTTTCAAGCTGTTTTCTTGCAAAAATCCACTGTTAAACATAGACGATTTAACTATCCAGATAATACAGATTCAACATTTGACGTACAAAAATCACCTTTAACATGGCTAAGTATTTATCTAATATAAACCATTCGCTCATGGGAACGCATAGATTAGAAGAGCAAAATGCAGATATCAAAATTAGGCATATCTTAACGTTGGCTACAAATATAAAAGTAATGTTAATAAAAGACCAACCTTAAAGATTTGATTTTTTTTTGACTGAGAAGTATCGGCGTTACTCCGAAACGTGTGTGTACATATTACTCTCTCTCGATTCGAGACAAACAAAGTTATTTCAGAAACAAGGTGCAGTATTGAGACTGTTTATAAACTATTTAATATCTTAAATAGATCATGCGAGCTTTGGAATGTAGAATACCTTCTTTTGCAGGTGAACTAATTCATTTAAAATCCATTCAGAAGGGTAATAGATGATAGTTCAGAAAAAGAGATACATGATGCCTCCTGATGTCCCTCAGATTTTTCTGTAGGAAACTACGTGTGCTGGCCAAAGCCGTGGGTATCTGATGTAATTTTTAGGTTTGATAATTGTGTATTTTTATTGAAAATCAAGAGTTGTTCGTTATAGAATACTAACGAATTTATTGACCGAAACTAGCTGGTTACACCCATGCGCAGGCAAAGTCGCGCATACTTGCTTTTAGTAAGTATATGATAAGGACTATTTCTAAAGATTTGTGGTGCGAAGGAACACGCGGGTAACAAAGCTAGTATTTTATTTAAAAAATAGAAGTATAGCTAATCATTATTAGTATATGAAAAAATAAACACTATATTGGCTAAGTTTCTATATGCGGAACCAGTTCACCGACATAGGTT